>NW_021940749.1:1987576-2203085 GCF_001715985.3 Manacus vitellinus
TATAGGCTATCCTTTTGAAACCTTCCAGCTGTAAATATTAGTTCTGACAGGAAGGGTAATGGAGACCAGGCATCATGTGCTGTCTCTTCTTTGGGCTGGAAGCCTTTGAACGCCAGAGGCTGCACAAAGAGAGTGGGGAGAGATTACAGGAGACATTTTCAAAGGCATAAAGAGTTCTGAAGGACCCAGCTCCCATTCAAAATCAATGAGAGCTGGACACCTAATTAGCATGGGTACTTTGAAAATCTCCCACTCCTCTTTTATGCAAGTTCCTTGCTATAGAAACAGTACTGAAATAGAAATCTAATTGGGAAAGGCTGTGACTGGGAAACAGAGGTGAGGAACTGGATTAACTGCATATTTCAAGACAGAAACTTTTTTTGGACGTGTTCATTGCACTTGCTGTTGAAATCAAAATCAAAATCTTCACCAGTATGCAAACTCTCATCTTTTTCTCCTTGAATTTCAGCATTTGGACCCCAAAGATGCCTTGTCTTTAGAAATGACTGTGTCATTTTCAGCAATATTAGTTTGCTTTATGTTATCTTGACATTGTTGTCTGTATAAAACAACATAAAGGCACATATCTGTTTTTAGAGGGCAATACATGTTCAGCTTGCCTGTGCCTGATAAAAGGATTCTTTGATAGGCAGGATTGTGTCTGCTTTCAAATCCCAAGGGAACAGTTACAAGAAAGTGGATGATCATTGCCTTCCTGCCACCCTCCCTGTTCTCTCAGGTTTGAACCAAGACCAAGGAATGACTGGCAAGCCAGAACATTGCATCTTCATTATCCTCCAAGATGTAAAGTCAAGGGCCAGATAAAACCACTATGCTTTGGAAGTTGGGAATAGGAGAATGGAGAACCCAAAGATGCTTTGGTGGGGCCTGTTGTATGTGTATCTGCATTACTGTATTATCTACATCCACAAACCAATTTGTTTCAGTCTTAGATATGACTGCCCTTGGACACAGTAAGAGCAGAGATCAGGATTTACACCTCCTTGGCAACAGGTATTTTTTATGCCAGAAACAATTTTGATCTTTCACCCAGAAGAAGCTTTATTCTCTTTGCTTTAAATATAATTCTGGTTTTTGTCATTCTGCCAGCTCATTCGGAGTCTCTGGCTTCGTGCCTCATTATGACACGTTTTCAACTTGCCAATAAAAAAATCTGATGTTGAGCCATTTTGGCAAATGTCTATTATCATCTAGGAAGAAAATTAGGGTCCCACTTGACATATGCCTCTGGTTTTAATCAAACTATTAAGACTCTGATATTGATAAATTGGCCAGAAATTGCTCAAACAGTGACTACTGCTACACTACCACTGTAATAATTAGTTCAATGACAAGAATTACTGTGATGCAGCATGGCAATTTTCCCTTTGACTTTGAAAAGAGAAAATGAAGCAGGCAACACCTAAACTTTTGTAAAATAACTGTATGTTTTAAAATACATTTGGTTTACATTGGGTGAAACCAATCCTTTCTGTCATCACTTGATTATGAAACAATACTTCATTAGGATGTCTTGCATAAGGGGAGTCAGCCTGGAATTTATTCCCTACATCCAGCTAATCTCTCTTGATTTAAGATTTTAAAAATTTCTAGGTAATTGCCTTCTGTAACCCTTCTCACTATTACTTTCATTCAGGTATGCAGACAGACAAACAAGAGAGAGAAAATGGGCCTTATGACAGAATTAATCCTATAAGACCTAATTGTTCCTGTGCTGGTTGATGATTCACATACATTTCACAAAACTTCCTCTTACCTGCTTCCTCATAGAAAAAAATTAAAACTATAAAATTATCAGGACTCCAATCCAATATTGTTTTATTGATGTTTGTCACTTAGAATGTATTTTCACAGCATGGGTCATAGTACTAATGATAATCTTGCATCTTTCAATGCATACAACTCACTGTACACCGTGAAACAGGTAAGTATGTCAAAGTTCTCTGACCTTTTAGGTATAATAAAAATGTTTTAAAGAATAATTGGAAGGAAGACAGTACTGGCTTGCTAATAAACATTTTTTTCTTTTTTAACAGAAGGATTTAATATGTGGATTTAGGAGGGAAATTCTTGTAGATCCCAGAATTTCCAGCACAAGCATGGTTTTGATTCATATAAGTCTCACACTTTAGAAAGTCCCTACTCCTGAGTGAAATTCTACCACCAGCACATTGTCAGAGCCTTCAGGACAGCTTCAATGTCTTGTTTGTCTTACAAAGGAGGGCAGAGTTTGGATCAGTGAATTCAGTTAGGAATTACTTGTCATGGTGATATGCAGCTGGATTTCACTTATCATGCTTTTATTACAGCCTTCTGCAGCCAGATTGCTTTTATTATGGTTTTGTACACGGTTACATTTTGCTTTGTAAACTGGGGAGGTAGTTGAGGATATTTCCCACAATCCATTAAATATAATGATACTCCTGCTTCTCCCACTTCACATTAGTGGGGGAAAAGAATTCCAGCATGTGCACTCTCAGCAACACAGTAGATTTTTAATGGGTCTAATTTAAGAATATTTCATGCCAGGAAGAAGAAGAAGAAAAATGAACTGCTTTGTAAAAATTCTGTTCCTTAAAAAATTCTCTACAAGGACTGAAACATTAAAACAGCAAACACATGAAAAGTACGTCCAAAAGAACAGAAGATCAGATCTGGATCCATTTTGACTTGCACCAAGGGTTTATTTAGCCAAGGCACTTTAGCAGCTGCCATTAGAGATAAACACAGATCAGACTAACCCAGGGAAAGTTCTCTGTTTCACACAGTGCTTGCCATGAGATGTTTGGTGTTAGAGAAGAGGTAGCATCTGTCACAACTTTATACTGAGGTGGTTTGAGGATTTGCACCATGCTATTATATGACCCAATTTTTCAGAACGTGCCAGCTGGCAAATCTGAATCTCCTTGAATTTACTAATATTGGAGACCAATTCTTAACTGTAAAACTGCTCAGATCATCAAGAACTAAGCTTTGTCAGTAGAGGCAAATAAAGAGAATTAGAATGCTTTCTTTCCTCTTTCACATTTGCATTTGGATTTTGCTATTCCAAGGAAAGAAAACACTGTTCTCAAATATGTCATGCACAGAGACAACAATTTATAACATGAATGCTAATAAATAGCTTTTCTTGTAATTCTTCCAGTTTCACCTGTCTCCCTACTCTTAACTAAAAACATTTACAGGAGCTAAACCAGTAGTCTTTTCAGTGTCCATTTCAATGAAGTCACTAATAGCTTAGAGAAATGCCCTGAGTGCTCTCTTGTGTGCTGGTAAGAAGACAGCTATGTATTTATCAAGAAAAGAATGTTTTTTCAGTAGTAAACTCTATTTCAGTAAATATTTTAATTTTTTTTTTCGGAGTAAAACTCATTCTGTCATTAAATACATTATTCATTTAAGAGCATGAGAATAAGGTATTTCCAAATATCCTGCGAAATACCTACACCTACCTGCATCCCAGTTTTTTGGATTTCGGTGCTACAACTCAGGAACAGTTCAAAGTGTGATTACTTTGGAATGTTCAGATGACAACTGTGCAGGCTACATCAAACTGACATGATTTTTCTTTGCAGTTTGCTTGCAGAAGGAATCTCTGTTATAGTTCAGGTTTTTCATTCCTATCTTCTCAATGGTAGAGGTTACAGCTGGACATTTTTTATGTAACTTATATTTAACTCAGAAATATTAACTTAAATTAAAAATAAGAATGAACATTACCAAATTCTTTACATTACATACCTTTATCTAAAGCCAAAGTGGATTCAATTGCTCAAAATATTCTGAATCTGTACAAGCCCACATCCTGTCTGTCTCCAGAAGCACTGTCAAGCAAACATTAAACTCCATCTTTATAAGTGGTTTAGTGAGGAAAAAAAAAACCAAACCAATGCACATTCTTCAGCTTTAAAGCAATGATCATAAAAATTCTCCATGATTTTAAGAATGTAGGGAAGAGACATTATGCATTTTCAATGCATTAATTTACCTTTGTGATGTGAGGCACTGGTCTGGGTCCAACACAGCAGGTAAGAGTGGTGCTTAAGGAAATAGAAGAGAAATACATTGAGAAGAAAGATTCTCTGCAAATGGCAATCCTTGTAGAGAAGACAATGCTTCATTTGTGAAATAATAAACAAATTAATGGATATAATGCATGTGGAAATGCATAGAGAAGTTTAAAGAAACAAGGGAATTGCAGAGCAAACACACTGCCCCTCTGGTGAGGGCCATATCAGAGATCACCTGCTCATAGTGTGCTGTGCACTTCCTCCAAAAAAAGAAAGATAAATTCAGGCACCCTGCACTTTTCAGATCCTGATACCAAACCTACTGAAATTCATCGGTCCCTGACCTTAATGTGCTTTGAATCAGATCCTTAAGAGGAAAAAAAATGTATGCTTGAGAATATTCACTGCCATTCAAGCACTTCCAACACTTACCTTGACAGACAGTGTAACCCAAGCAATTATCCTGCAACGTTGTATGTAAATAATTATCAATTTATGCTGTCCCTGCTCTGACCTCCTGTAATTAGGCTGATGAGGGGTCAGCAAGCAGACCTTACCAGACACTTGCCAACCCTATCTGCAGACTGGTGAATAAGAGTTTTGTTTAGCATTCCTTGAGTTCCCAGAGAACTACAGAGCACAACCACAGCGCCATTTAGAGTGAAACTCGTAGTTCCCAAATTCCAGTGTGAAACAATATTACTAATTTTAAGATTTGAACAGAAAGTATCTTTCTGAATATTTCTCCTTCAAGTGTTTTTGTCATTCTTAATCACAGATGTACCCATAAGGCAATAATATGTTTAAATACTTTTAGATGTTACTTGCTGTAGCTCTTTTTTCTGTTAGATTTTGGTACTGCAGAGAAGCACAGGAATGTGCCTGGAGAACCTTGATCTCTCCAAATTCTACAGGTTTGAAACACCTTCTGATACATTGGTTTCAGGTAAGATTGTCTCCTCTGCCTGTTTACTTGCCAGAATATTGTACTCAGCTTTACCTTCTATATTTCACACTGTAATATCAGAGAATAATCTTTTATTTGTGCTTGTGTTGTAAAAGTATATAGAGATCATATTATTTGATATTATTTTCTCCACATATTTCATTGAAATCTCAGCTGCCAGCTTCCCAGCACTGAGTACAGTACCTTTGAAGCTCAGTGTATCTGCCAACAACCTCTTATTTCAAAGCTTAAATTTCCAGTCATAACTCTAATCTGCAATTTTTCCTGTGGTGCTATTCCACCTGCAGACTATGAAAGTTGAGTTCTGATAGAGGATTAAAGCATTAATAGTATTTATTTATATCTGCATCGATATAATTTTTGGGCGGCTTTACTGAGAATACCAGCAAAATGCCTTTTATTGGCAAAGAAAGCTCAAAGACTGAACTTTGAAGGGCTGTAGAGTTATTTAGCATTCCTATCCCTAATCTGTATCATGCAGAAAGGTTTCCTCTTTCATCTTTCTAACAGAAAAATTGCTTAAAAATATTATTTGCCATTTTGGGATTTTAGGACAAGTAACAAGCGCAGATCTGAGAAAATGTCAAGGTAAATCACACACACAAAGAAGTGGCAACTTCCCACAGGTAAGAATTTTAAATCACAATTCTCCTGTGAATCCTAGAAATCATGATTCTCCTAGAAAATATTACTGGTTGGTTTCCCTTGTATTCATTTTTCCTTACAATAAATTCCCAGCAAATAACTCACTGATAGGTCAGATTTAATACACGAAGTCTGCCAGCACTCCTCACATGACATACCTCATACCATTCACTGGTATGAGAAAATAGTTTTAAAATTATCTCTACTTCTCATACTTCAAAGATTTGCAGGGAAAAAATGGTTATTCATCCAATATATTTAACAGAGTAACACAGAAATTTATGAGAAGCATTCACTTGGTAACTTTAAGAATGAAAGGAAAACTTGCAGTTTAACCCTATGATCTTCTCTGGCTTTCCTGTTTTCAGTGAACCTCAGAGAACTATTAAAACAACACAGGGTATTGCTGGTAGGCCATAAGAACTCCTTATTTCTGCTTAGAATCTGTACAGAAAATGAACTACAGAGGTCAATAAAAATCACTTTATTAGTTTGGTAAGTCTCAATATTCTCTTGATTGTGTTGTCTTAATAACATTTAATATTACTACACTGTATCTTTTTTTTTTCTCCTTAGTCTGTTTGCAAGTTTGGCTGATTAAAAACTGGTATTAAAGTAACTAGTAAATCCTCAGGAATTGCTATCAGGGCTCAAAAAGGAAGCATAGACAGGATTTTATCTCCATCACAAGCTGTATCTGTCTTCATATCCAAGATGCTATCCAGAGTAAAGGTGTGTGATCAGAAAGCAAAAGTACAGCAACTCCATACTAAAGGAAAATTATAATGTAAAATGAGCAGAATGCAACAGATGGAGACAACTGCTGTTACAGACCTATTATATTGCCTCCTCAATTCTGTATGAATATTTATTTCTTACCTGCTGGCTGGAAAGGTAAGTATTTCCTTCAAGGCCTAAAAGGAAGGAGAAAAAAGGGAAAATTAAATTTTAAATGGATTTTTTCCCAATGCTCACAAACCAAAATGAAGCATAGACTTAAATTTATTTTTTTCCTCCGTCCCTTCTATTTCTACTATTTTAATGAGAAACCAAAATGGAAGTACATTACTTTCCTCATTAGATTATCACATACCCATCATTTCAAGGGAAATAGTTTTTTCAGTCATTGAATGAGCAACGGGATGAATGAACCAACCAAACTTTTTTCAAAGCAATGGTAACCAAAGTATTGTTGACTTACACCTTGTTTTCAGCATAAAACTCAGCCTGAAGAAACTTAGTTTATAAGGATAAACCACTAATGAAACACAAATCCAGTATTTGAATCTTCTCAACTGCTCATCCTGCCCTTTTGGATATAAAACATAAAAACATAAAACCAATTCCAGCATAACATGAAAGAACAGAATTCTTCAAATGTTTTTGTATCTATAAAATGCACAGACTTTTGTAAAGCAATATAATGACATCTAGAGAAAAATAAAAACAGTTGCTCATGGTAATTATATGAGAGTGACAGAAAACCTAACAAGATTGGTTATTTCCTTTTAAATTCACCACTAGGTCTCCTGTAGCATAGAAGAAATTACAGAGGGAAGCAGCAAATATTCTGAATGATTAGTCTGTTATTACAGTTGAAAGTGCAATAATCTTTGCTAGATCATTTTCCAGACACCAACAAAGCTGCATCAGGAATATTTCAAAATCCAATATTGGTACACTGTCAGAGATTTTAATTTCATAACAAGCATTTTTTACATTTGCATCATTAGCATCATTTGCAGTTGCTAATGCTGCTTGTTCACAAATTAATGCAAAACTGACTATTTGCTTCCAGCCAACTACCCAGATAACATGATGAACATGAATCAGCATCGGGTGTAAAAGACATTTAAAAATATTTTTATAATTTCTATCCATCTGCAAAACTGGATTAACAACTCTGGGATATATTCCATTGTATCAGGTTCAGAAATCATGGAAACACTGATATCCCTGTAAAATTATTCTCTCTAAGTGGTGGAATTATAAGGATTTGAAAATGTCTCCAAACTATTAGTAGCTTCTTTTGTAATTTTGAGAATATCTTGATATGCAACTGAGTTGTGATTTTTGGAAACATATCAGAATAAGCAAGATAAAATTGGAAAGAAGCTTGTAGGCTGAATATTGCCTAGGCTTTTTTTCCACTATTTGAAAAATAATGAATATAAATTGATGGCGTATGTCCTTAAGTTCATGACACAGCACATTAACTGGAGAACAGATCCCAGTAAGGAATCAAACAAAAGTTATCCACTGAAATTCAGATCTAGAAATTTAGCAGAGTAGAAATCAGAAACAGAGATTGCAAAAAGTGGTAAATATTGTTTTGCGACTAACTGATTTCATGTTCTGATTTCAAGAAATGAAATGATCCCATTCCAAATCCAGCTGCTTTCTCTGGAATAACTATTGATTTCTGAGAAATCTGGAACTGTTAACGAGCACTGGATGTGGCAAGAGATTTATCTGCATGAGGAACATTGCAAATAAGTTCAGGTGGGTGTGTGCATGCTCATATAAGGAAATATTTTAATGTTCTTTTCTTAAAGCCGAGTGGTAGTATTTCAGCATTATGGTTAACATACTGTATGATTTTTAAGATATAATTGTCTTTTTAGCTACAGAGGAAAGGGTGGATTTGCTAATGTTTGTCAGACAACTGGCCCATTTTTAAATGATTGTTCTCTTGGCAAAGTCTGATATCAGGGGAACAGAACTGTAACATGCAGAGCATTGGACACTGCAGGAAATAGTGCAAACCAAGGCTCGATTACTCACCAACAGTTCCAGTAAACTTTTTATAGTTTAGGCACCACATAGCACGAATTCTTGTCTGTCAAGCCCTTATTGAAGAGAGTGGGAAGCAAGAATAGGTCGCTCACTTATCCAAGTGATGGATTCTCCTGTGTTGGCTACAATACTTGCTACCAAGTCCACAGATTTGCTTCCATCTGTCTTGAAGAGCTATAAATGTCCCTGCTAAGTCCTATGATCCACTGTCAAGGTCTATATAGGGCATAAAGAAAGAAGGATGATGATTTCCTTGATGGAATCCCATCATCTACCTCTAAGCAACCTGTGAGATGTTAGCAGTGAAGGAATTTCTTCTTGCTCCCTGACCCTTAATAGGCAATTAGCTTTTACTTCTTAAAATTATACCATGTTCCTTATTTTAGTTTATCTAACTTGAAGTGTTAATTATTGGTCACGAAATTACCCTTTTGAAAACTGCCCAAAAGAATTTCATACTCTAAACTTCTGCATCTTTGATTTAAACAGATGGACTCCGAGCTTTTGAGTATCCTACTTTTTTTTTAAGTGTTATAGCTTTAATTATTAAAATATCAGTCTTATATTTAAGGATAAAATGTGTGTCTATATGTCTACACCAGTATTAATGGCATAGGATCAGAGCAGGTTAGCATTCAGCTAGGAGACATTTGTCTCGGATCCCACAGTGGTCAAGTGTGATGCACACAAATTACAAATATGCTGCTGCTCTGAATGGTCTGTGATAGTGCTCCCAGCTCACAGAGCATTATCTGAGCACTATCAGAGTGCTCTGCAGCTCTTTCAAGTCCTGTCTACACACAGATACTTCCTTTTCAACTGCAGCTGCCACACTGAGCAGAGCACGGGCCCTCACGGTGTGACCTGAGCTGACAGGGCTACTTGCTTGCCTGTATTTTCATAGGGACAGGGATGGCAGGAACCTCCCCTCTGAAGTCAGCAAATCCACACTAATTTCCAGCAGACCAGGAGCTGGCTCTTAACATACTTAGCTGCTTCTTACATGGTTTATTTGTGGAAGGCTCAATAACTCTACTATCTGCTGAAGAGGAAAATGCACATCTAAGCATAATAGAGCAACTTGAACATTGTTATTACAGCCGAGGTGCCACGTTCAGCGAGATCAATGCTCATATTAAGATGTTTGTTAATGAAACCCCCTGGCATATGGCTAATTTATGCTTCTCAAGCAGCTCCTGCAGGCTGGCTACTGTGACTGTCATAAAATATATAGGTGTGCAATTCATCTGGCTAGATTAAAATCGTGAACTCGTAGCAAGCACATCAAAGACAGCTTTATACCTGCTCTGTGGGTCTGCACAGCAAAGATAGAAAATGCAATTTCACTAACTCTCTTATTTAATTAAAGAAAGGAAAAAGAAAAACAAGTGGAGCTGTTATAAGAGTATCAATCCCACCTGATTTACAGGACTTTGATGATCAAATTCAGTACTAAGTATATCAGAACTTGGTAAGCCATTGAGAGAACCAAATTGGCTGACTGGCATCCCAGTGGGCAGATTAATCCGTGTGAACTCTTCCATTGAGTGTATACTGCCCAACCCTCTAAAATAGTACTTTTTGTAGTATAAGAGACCTGAGTGATTTTTGTAATTAAAAGTATTTTAATAATCTATTCCTCAGCTAGAAGGACCTACAGTCAAAATGTCAACTTTAATCTTGTTTTGGTATCAGGTTTCTTCTTAAAAAAGATTCTCCCTACACTGAAGCAGCCCTAAATTTGTTTCTGTTAAGAGGTGGGGAGGCTGATTGCAGAAATGACTAAGCTATTTTTTGCTACAGGTATTTCAGTTTTTCTCTGAAATCTAATTTCAGCAAACAGGTACATACCAGTAAGGAACACAGAGGAACCACGACCTAGAGAACACTAGAGAAGATGAATATTTAAAATATGGGCAGATGAGGTGGCCTCTGTAGACTCAGTCAGAGCTGGGGCATGGATATGAGCAAATGACATTAACAGGCTGTTGGCTATTTTCAGGTGGCACTCTGCCACCACCTTTGCTCCTTCCCTTACTGGAGACAAAAGGTTCACTGCAGAGGATAAAAATAAATGAAAATTTGCATGTTCTGATACAGAAATCTCCAAATCCTGAGCAGTGCCTGTATATTTTGCATTATAATGACTTGGAGCCTTGGAGCTCAGAAACCATGGGAGCCTTAAGCAGAGGCAATTCACTCCTTCAGTGACACTGATAAAATCTGTTGATGCCAGGAAGAGTTCTAAAAAACCCTGCTGAATCCCTGAAGGGCATTAACCCTTGTTAATGGCAGAAATTTGAGATCTGTGATCATGGTACAGCACAATATATTGTTTCCAGTCAATCCATCTGAATGCTGGTGTTTCTCAAAGTACAGTTCCCTTCTGGGATAAACTGCCCAGAATTATAGATTTTGGGAACAACCTGCCTGCTCAGTGACATTGGTATTCCTGTCAGCTTCTGTGCCAACAGCAGCAGGAAAGCTGAAGAGAATGCCAATGAAGCAGGAGAGCTGCTTCATTACATGTTTTGGTGGATTTGAATCAGAATTCTACATGTTCTCAATTAGTAGGAAAATTTGAAATTGCAACTTTAGGCAGATCTAGATCAAAACAAAAATCAGTAAAACTCGAAATTTTCTGTGAAACAGCAATCCTGTTCCTTCTATTGGCTTTATTATTCACATCAAAAAGATCTGTGGAAACAGCAAGAACAAATTTTCATTTCATCCTGCCATAGTGCTGGGCAGAGTTGCAAGTTTCCAAGTCATGTTCTCGTCCTCGTGCTATACAAAATAGGATTTTATCAGTATGAACAAGTCACAATGAGAAGCAAAAGAAAATAAACCAGTAGGCTATACCTACTCCTGAAAGGTGAGCTCTCTGCATAAATGCTTCTGTTGAAAAACATACCCCTAAAAGTGAAAAGAATCTAAAATGTGGGATATACAAATGTGTTATTTATGCCACAGTGCTTTTATTCATTGCATCAATAATTTTGCTTGCAGAGACACAGGTAGATGATTACCTTTAAAAGGAGTCCTGGTGCTCTATTTGTAGCAGGTTGAATTTCATCATAAAAATATCAATTTTCTCATGTTGCCTCAAGCTTAAATAGCCAATACCATCTTAAAGAAGATATTTACAGATGGATAAACTCTAGCTTTTGCAAGCTGCACAGGTCTGACACTCTGGAAATTTGTTAAGAGGGTGGTACTGATTCAAGTGCTTCAAGTCAGTGCGATCAAGAAAACACTTTAAAATCACAGTTTACTATTAAATACACTTACTTTTTGCTAACTATTTAGTCTTTTATAGAATTATAATACCACATAAGAATAAATCTTTATATGAGTGTCCTTGTTTTGATGAGGGTCTACTCTTGAGTTACCATCCCCTGAGTTATTTAAAAGATGTGTAGATGTGGCACTTGGGGACATGGTTTAGTGGTGGGATTGGCAGTGCTGGGATAATGGTTGGACTTGATAATCTTAAAGCTCTTTTCCAACCTGAAGGATTCTATGGTTCTCTGATCTGCTACGTGGCTGAAATATTAACTTACTCCACGCTGGAAATACCCTCTTAAAAATGTTTATATTTAAACAGATTGCCCTTTTCTTTCTTCTGAAACTCTTTATCCAAGTGTTCACTACGTCCTTGCATCACTGTGAATATATAACTTATATAGAATTTGTATTTATACACAGTATTTCAGAGGATTTGGCAGGAAATAAAAATACATAAACCCAATAATTCCAAACAGAAAAGTTATTCATTAACTACTTGAAGAAAAAAACAGAAAATACATTGTTGGAATAAATTTATCACATGTGAATTTTAGGTAAGTTTTACACCTTCTTTTTGGGTCTTTTGTCTTTATATGAAGGAAAAGAAATTCAATATACAATTTCAGTTTTATTGCCTTTGTACTATTCCCATCAAATAAATCCAGCTATGTGAAGGTCTTTCTCTGCTTTTTAAAAAGATCACTCTTGAAATGAAACTTTCTTTTCATTTCAGTGCTACATAGCCTGTTTTAATAAAGAATTTTGCTCCCGATTGAGAGCGTTTTGATGAAATAATACAATTGCTTTTGTTTGCCATTTAATTTACCAGTGGATCAATAGAGTTGGACATAACTACTTTTGGTATTAAAAGTCACAAATTCTAGGGGAAATGGAGGTTAAATCGTAAACAAAATATTTCATTGGCATTGATCTGAAAAGCAGACTGACAGGATTGCTAAAAAATCATCCGCTTGCAATTATAAATCTCCCCAAACTGACAAGAGATGGATTTGATTATTTTGCTTTGAAAGGGGTCATTCCTTTAAAGCTGCAAGACTTTATCAATTTATAAAAGATTAAATGAACCATGTTTTCCTTTGCTTCCTGTCACAACTCCTTTTTCGTGATTACCCAGGCTAGATCAGGTTATGAGAATGACTGATTATTTTCCTCTCTATTTTAGGCAACCTCACATTAACAGAATTTATGACCCATGCTGGATCATTTGTGATACAAAGATTACAGGTAACCTGAACTTACTTAATGTACTGTGATACAGTGCCAACAAGTACAGCTACTCCTAACACCACAGCATGAAAAAAATCCCCAATTTCATCCACCAATACCCATCCAGACAATATCCAAAGTTACAGTCGCAGTTTATTTCTTTAAATGAACGAGAATTTTTATGTACCCTGTAGCTAACAAAAATACTGCCTTTTTAACCTAATTTCCCCCCTCTTCTCTCTTGCTCCAAGAGAAATAGGAGTAGGCCAGTTCTTTAGATAACATTGATTGCTCTATTTCAGTCACTAATTGGGTACACTTTAAATTGGCAGAGAAAAGGGAACAATTTCCCAAGCAAGCATCACACCTTATAAACCTCTGCATGGTAAAAGGGAATCCTTGTCTGAAAAGCACCTTTCAGATGGTCATTATTTGGGTTCCCACCTTATCAAAACGTTACAACTGTGGTTATATTTTGGATGCTGATACCCTTACCAACAGAACAGCTCACACCCAGCCCCAGCAGATCAATCCCTCTGCTGTGCTGATGTCTAAGCTCTCCAGGAACGACAGAATTCTCTGCCTCGTGCCAAGTACCCAGAAGGCACAAATTCCTCTCTAGAACCAATTTTCTTTCAGCAGCTTTGACAGCCAGGATAGGGGCAAAAACCTGTGGCAAGCCAGGAGAGAGCAAGACTGGCGGGGTAATGGCTAAACCCCAGTTCCTTGTGCAGCTGTGGCACAGCCTTCACACTGCTGCTCATTGCAGTGATGAATTCCTGCAGGGGTTTCCTTGCAGCTCACAAGGCTGGGGAGAGGTGTGGTGCACTGATTGGTGATGGTATGTCTCTAAGTAGGAGTACAAACCAAGCCTGAATACCTTATATGTACATATATATATATAATAGCTAATGAAATCATATACAAATACTGCTTTTAAAATTACTTTGATCTGTTCCTGCACATATAAAGGAAGCAGGTGTCCTACTCTTGTAGCTGAAATACACCAAAAAAAACCCCAAGCAGATAAAACTTAAATATGGTAACATTTTTGTAACAATTATAACATTGTCAAGGTACTTTGTTTCTTAAGCTTGTAAATAATACGAGGAAACTGCTTTCTGCATATGCTGAAAACATGAGCAAGGGCCTATAAATTTTACACATCCCATTTATGTTACAATGGAACTTAATCTTGCTATAGCAGTTCGGAGCAACCTTAGTGACATTTTTTCTGTGGCCCCCTCAACAAGAAGAAACAACAAAAATCATAAGAAATGTCTGCAGAAATGTTTGCTTGTCTCCAGCTGTTTAGCACTGACATTCTAGCATTGAAACTTACATTCAGGCAAAACCCCTCCTCTTAAAAATTCCACTTCAGCTCTTCAAACTGTCCTTAACTTACATTGAAATAAAAGAGGTTATGCTACAAAAAGTAGTTTCAGTTACACTTATGCTTTGTTTTTATGCACTAGACTGTTTACAGCAATTCAGTCTAATAAGAGTCGGCTCAGTTGAAAGAAGAACTTTACCAGCACTTTAATCAGCTTTTTATCCCCACTTTTTTGATTTTGATCCCTTACAGTCACTCTAAGCATATTTATGTCAATATTTCAAAGTCTCCTGTATTCTCAAAGCTACTGAAGCAGCTGATGTTTTATAGCATTATGTTAGCAACTCATCAATTTTTTATAATTATGTTTCCAGTAGTCTACTCCCATCACTCCACATATGATTATCTGCCTGAGGCCACCACTCAGAACCGTCCTATTTTAATGCACAGGTCAGCAAGACTTTGCTCCTTCTGGGTTGATTTTTTTTCCCAATTGTGTTTCAATTTTTTTGCTTAGTCACCCACAAACCAGAACTTAGTAAAAATAAGTAAAAATGTACACTATTGGATTATTTACTAAATAGTATTTCAGCTTTGTGTTTAGCAACAAGGCTCAGTGCAGGCAAAAGTTAGAAACTTGTGGGGGCTCAGAAAAATGACAGGGATACTTTTTTATTCAAATTAGTCCATACAGGTCTCGTTAAAAGGGTCAAGCTTCAGAGGAAAAGCACAAGTCATGAAAACAGATCACTGGAGGAATGTATGTAAGTACTCCAAGCAATGAGAGAGAATGATGCTCTCACTTGCTAGTGGGAAATGTCAAAGAAAAAGAATCAGCATCACAGTGGAAGTTATTTCTCTTGGATAAAAGAGCAGCAAAGCAGCTAAGTGCTTGTTCAGAGAGGAGCAGGAACGTAGAACTGCTTTTTTTACCTTTAAATACCTAAGATAGCAATTATTTCTTCTGCACAGGTTTCTATAGACCAGCAAAAAAAAATTGTTACTCTTCACACTCCATACAGAAGCAACTTTTGACTACTGTAACTTAGTAATTTTTGTTCTTAAAAAAAGTGTGGGAACATGCATCCACTTTCCTACACGCATTTTACTGGCTGAATAACACTGTCTGCTAAAATCCAAGAAAAATAAGCCAAAAAAATCTCTGCATTGCTATGGCACATAATAAAAAATAACAAAACCTGTTTTCCTGTCATCTTAGGTATTTTTACATTGCTCATTAGAAATTAATGGTATTAATGCCATAAACTCCAGAGCCCAAGGTTAATCTGGTTGCATAAATGTATGATGATTGCTATTTTAGAACTTCTACTGATTTCTGGCATAGGAATGGCAGATATTATCCAATTTTTTATGATTATATTTGTGGTCAATAGAAAAAATATTTGCTAACATGGCTCTTGAACTTTTTAAAAGCGATTATTGTTTTTGCTCAGATGTAAAGGCATTTACAGCCAAAGGAATCAGTGAACATACATAAAGGGTACATGGCAGAACTCTTTCCTCTGAAAATCCATCCCTCTTTCTGCCAGCAGCACTAAGAGAATGCTGCCACCATTTTCTGCTTCTATATCATTGGAAGACCTCCCAGTCTCAGTGAGGTTGTGATGACCCCAGGAACGGAAATTGTTTGCTTTCATGCATTCATTTTGATGCTGGATTGATTTGTTTTCATGTAAAACTACAGTAGTAATATGCTTGAGTTGTATAAATCTGGAAGCCATGTATATTTTCATTTATACATAATCACATTTTAATGACAACCATGACAGGTATGTATGTGAGATTGGTAAGTGTGGCATTTTGCAGTGTCATCTTTCTGAAGATGTATTTTCTTGTTAAATTATTTCATTTATATCAAGCCCTCTGAGCTTACTGTGACCTCACTTTCAGGCAGTCAGCAAAAGCAATAAACAAAGAAGCTTTGCACAGCACATTTCCCTTTTCACTTAGCTGCTTACAAAGCCATCATTCAAAGATTGTTTTGGAAACATTTGTCTGACTCGCTAAAATTGAAAGGAGGATTACTCAGGAACAGGAGGGAGGAGGAACAGCACAACATGCAGGGAAGAGATGGAGTGGCTTCTGAGACACATCAGTGCCTAGCCAGAGCAACAAACTGGCATTATTTAAAGAATTAAACCCAAAATTTAAGAAGACTGATGGTATGATTGGGGGTTTGATTAATATAAGTAGGTTTGCTGACAGAATTACAAACTAATCCTCTCATAGAAACTATAGCTCTGAAAGCATTTTAGAAAGTAAGTAACATCTTTATCAGTACTTTATAAATGGGGTAACTCTGCCATGAGATAATCAAATCCTTATGTTATTCAGCAGGCCAATGATAGACTTCAAAATAAAAGTTAAACTCTGTACATCCTGTATCAGTGATGAATTCATGGACTTTCTCCTTTAAAGAGATTAATGTGACAGGATTTAGAGAAGTTTAATTAACCTATCTATGGTTGGTTTGTTGTTTTGTTTGGTTGGTTTTTGTTTTGGTTTGGTTTTTTTCCTGGGGTACATATTCAAGTACGGATTTAGAAGGGAATCAAGAGTTTTCTCTCTGAAAACAGGCCAAGATTTAGGAACAAAAGACAGCTGAAAGGGGAGTGTGTGTCTGGGAAAGAATTAGAGCTCCCTGTTCTCTATGGCCATCAGCTGAACAGGCAGGTTGCCAGAACAGGAGCACTGGGTTTGTGTTTGGGGGAATGGGATCCAGGTATTCTCTCTTTGAAGTAGAGGCTGTTGAGAATTTGTGCTTTGCAAAGCTGTTGCAAGAACAGCTCCATCTTTTTCCCCCTGTGACTGAATTACACTTGCAAAGCCAGATTTGAGTTTATATGCACCCAGAAGCAGAACCCACTCTTATACACAGAATACCACTTAAAATACTTATGTTAATTACCTTTTAAAACTCGCAAACTCTTGACCTGTATCTAATGTGACAGCAAATCCTCTTCAGTTCTTGATAATCCTTTAAACCAATTGTTCTTGTAGAAAAGAGTTTGACAATTATATCGAAGAAATGACCTTTTCTTCACCCATTTTCCAAACCCATTTGTCACTGAGAGCTCTGCAAATCAGGCTGTATCAATCCCATTACACTACAATATATCATACCATGTACTAAGGCATGAATGATATAAGCTAAGATTAGATGTCATAACCACACATATTACTAAGATACTTGAGAAGCCAAAAGACCACATTCTTATCTGATATGAAGTGACTTGTTTGGGGAGGTCCAGGGGATTTTCTCTCTGGGGAGAAACTACAAGATAGGATGTGCTTTATCTGCCAACATTGCACCATTACATTTGATGATGTGTCATTTGCTGTATCATCACGTGTACACGTGTAACATGAGCAGATTCAACATGGATTCCTCTGTGGATGTTTGACTAGCCACGGAAAATCACCTCCTGTAAGAGCAGCTGGTGGAAGCTGATCTAAGGAAAACTGAAATGGTGAGGTTTGGAAAAGAAAATGTTTCAAAAGTTGTCCCAAAGCTTTCAGTTTCTATTTGTTAATCTAGTGCATGTGCCTGGGTCTTGTTGGATCCCTCCTAAACTTGGGCATTCCCAACAATTAATCTTCAAAATGAGCATTTGTCCTTCCATTGTATCAGTTCAACCCTGCCTAAGGACAGTTTCCTGTAGCAGTCTCTGTATTTGTCATTGTATCTTTGTGTTCAAATGAAGAAGACACAGCATAACTTCTCTAGTAACAGTAAGCCTATGCCTGTGCTATATATATAGATAAGTTAAAGGCATATATATGCCTGTGCTATATATAGAGATAAGTTACAGCTTGACAATATAATCTAACAACTTCATGTGAAGGGAAAAATGGCATTTGGTATTCCCATTTAACAGGCAGGTCTAAAAAGGAATGAACTGGACATAATTTCACCTCTTCTAAGGGATGGAAATGTATATCATTTATACTGTCATATAAACGACAATAAAAAAATTAAGAATATAAGACTATAAAAATATAGCAAAAATTAATTAAATATTATAATTACAAAATGTAAATAAATACATAGGAACTATCTAAGTTTTTCTCCATTTAAACTTTAAAACCAAGTTTATCTTCCACTGGAAAAATGTCCATTAAAATAGGCTGTAATATTATAAATACGTGTATACAAAACCCAAGTCATACTCTTTGATGTCTCCCATGAGATTTCTACCTAAATAAAATCAAAGTTTAGGTGTGATGGTTTTATTTCTTTGCATAATAAAATCTCTCATGCTAATGCCTTATCATAAACCCTACAGAACTTCAGCCCAACAAATCAGGTAAGTTAACACACACCCAAACTTCTGGATTTTCATTCGAAATTATTCTCTGCATTTTTTGTAGTATGTTTAAAAGACAAATGGCTTCAGGTTAGTCAAAAGAGCCCAGGACATTTACAAATACTGCAAAGAAAAAATATGCCATTTCTGAAATGAAAATAAATTAGTCTTAGGTACTTAAACCCCCACACTCACACAGTCAGACCAGGTTTCTTTACTGGCTTGGTCTCAGTTTTCCCATAGCAGAGTCTTGACATCCTGGTATTCAAAATAATTTAATCATGGGGCAATAAAAAAATAACAGCTAGAGATGGGTGCCTCAGGGGAGAGAACCCCAACAAAAGAAACCCTGGCTCTTATACCATCACAGTTTTGAAGATTTTACTAGCAGACTTTAAGGTTTAGAGAAGAATTCTCAAGGAAAAAAGAAAAAAAAAAAAGAGGCCTACATTACATTTAACAAGGAGAAAAGGAAAAAAACCATCTTTTGCAAAAGATGCAGTTCAATAAAAGTCAAATGTCAAATATATAAAGACTGACTGGTACCTGAAAAACAAGTGCTGTGAAGAGAAACCTGCTGTGCAAAGGAGGAAATAGAAAGCACAACTATGACACCTTGACCATGTTTCAGAATAAGCACTCATGAATATATTCACCCACCTTGTGTTATAGCTCATCCAACAGTATATCTGTGTGTATGAGTAATAGACACTGACATGGATGTATTTTTTCTGTGTGCTAAAACAGTCACACAGAAAAGAAACACCTCAAATCAATCTTCTAAAATTTCACCTTCTGAAATGTTTGAAGTTGGTCACATTCACCTATTAGTTCCAGTGTTTAAATAAGGACTTATAGTAAGGATGTTCTTGTATGATATTGTAAATAATGAAAGTTTATAAATAGCTTCTGTTTCATTATTCTGTGTCTTCCAGTGACATCCCAAGGATAAGTCAAATTATGAAACTAATTGCAGACTGTAAAAAAAGAAATAATTATCTTTGTAATAGAAAACATTTCTGTAGCTTGTGTAGGTTGTTCGAGCCAATTTTTGCTTCATTAATCGAAGTAGTTATTCAGCATACATTAATTCAGTCCCCAGAATTTAGCAGTGGCAAGCAATCAATAAAAATAAATGAATATTGATATGGCAGGACTTTCACGATATGGTATTTATAGCGCCCCTGAAGCAAGTCAGAGCCTACATTAAAAGATCAATAAACTAATGCAACAGCTAACGCCCTGCATCCAGAGAGTCATGGTGGCAGGGGAGGAGAGGAAGGAAGCTAAATATTTATTCCTGTGTTTCTGATGAGATGGCAGAACTTCTGTAAGATTGAAACGAGGACATTGATTACCTTTCCAGGGGAGTCCAAGGCTACTTTACCCTGCTCAGCCAACATCCCTACATCAGCAAAGGGCCTCCTCTTCCCTCAGGTTTCTGTGCTCCTGTGAGTTGTTCTCTGAAAGAGAAGGATAAAACATCCCATTTTTGTTCTGCAATGACACAGCTCTTTGAATTTGATATGCTGCTAAACTCACTGCTTTGCTTTCAAAATGGGAAAAAAATTATAATAAAATCAGGTTATTTTCTCTGAAGTAAAAAAAAAAACCTAGTCAATGAAAATACCAGGGTAAATGAGGTCATACAGGAACTTCAGTAGCAGCTGTCAAAAATCTTGTGGTCAAACCTTTAATCAAATGTTAGATTTTATTTAATAAATATAATGTGTGGATACGTATGCACATATAAAATCCTTGTATTAATGTAAAATCGCATTTGACAGTCAGGATTTAAAAGTCAAAGTGTTTGTAGTGAGGGATTTTAGACTGTATTTATTAAAGAACATATGAAAAATAGTTAATGCCTTTAAAACATATGACTTGATAATGCAACCTAAGAATGTGTGATTTGACAAAACACACTTAATTAAAAAAAACTACTTCACTTCCAAATAACTTTCTTCACATTTTTCATTAGCTTAAATTTGGCTTGAAAACTGTCAAATCTGATATTTTACTACTGTAATTTACGTATTTTACTGCTGTATGTGAAAAGAGAATGAAAACAACACAGGAAAAAAGTTAACTATTTTTCATAAGATAGATATCCTTCTCAAGCTTTTTTTCAAAATGAGTGTTTCAATAATTTCACCCTCAACAAAACAAACATTCTCCCCAGAGTTTAAACCAGGCTCTTTAAAATCAAAGTATTTTCAAACTTTTTTACCCAAAGTGTTTCAGCCTTGCCTACCCTACAGACCATCTGCCTTCACTCAAATTTTTATTTTCTATTCTGTTGTTTTGTCTTGAAAACTTGATTCCAAGGCTGACCTGTTCAGTAATGGTGACTTATTAAGGTAACAGTCTTTAGCATCATGAACTGCCTTCCAGTCCACACTGTGAAGCTGGGTGAGAGATTTTAAAAGTGTGTCACTACTATTAAAGCACAAAAAGGTCTATCTGTGAGCTGCAGCACAGCTAAACAACTGCTGTGAGAACCTCTCCAATGGACAAGAGTCCTCACTCATCCCAGGTTTTCAGGCTGATATTTGTAGAGAGTAATAGAATTTTTTAGGTAGCTATGATTTGAGATCACTTTTCATTGCTGGATTTGTTGGGTGTTTTTAAAGAATGAGAGTTGAGACCACTGATCTCATCCTCTTGATTTTGAAGCATTGTAATCTGTCTTTAAAAAGGCTAGTTCTGTTTAAATGAAGGCTTTAAATTCATGTCTGGAAACAATGTAATCAAAAGAATAGGAATACAGTCTTTGCTCAAACTTCCAATATTTTGACAAGATATAGGAGCTGATTCTGTTTCTAAATGGTGGTACTGAAATTAAGATTGATGAGTAAGTATTAGAAGAAAATAACTTCAAGTTACCTGCAATAGTATTTAATTGCATCATTTAAATTCTTAAGCATTTCAATTTTATATTCATTCAGGGTTTTGCATAATTAATTTGCAGATTTCCAGAATGCATTAGGATGAAACTTTTAAATGGATGGATGGTTATTAATGGATGATATAAATATATTATTCATTATTTTTGGTTGTCATTGTAAATTGCACTGAGTACTTCTGAATGAATATTAAATTCAACATCATCCCCTGAAGTCAAAAGCAAAATGCATCCTCAGTAATAATTTGTTGAAATATAGAATACTTCAGGTGTCATTTCATAATAAGTGCCCTGTAACAAAATGTTAACAACTGTTAATGTCACACTTTCCTTTTCTCAGGAAAATGGCAGGATCACCCAGGCAAAACTGAATTTCAAGTAGTCAACCTTTTCAAAGATGTCAACACTAGGCAGATCTGCTCTAGTTCAGAAATAAATTCTCAAAACTCTGATTACCTAAGCAATACTAACATTTGCAGGGCAACTGAATGCTATGTTAGAGAATAATTTCATTTATACCAAAACAGTACTAGAGAACATATATAAGAAGATGGCCACTGAGAAATTCCATTAACTAAAGAAGAAAGGGGAAAAAGGTAGGAAAAAAAGGTAGTCTTTCAGGAGCTGTTTCCAGCAGGTAACACAGACATTCATAAACAATTCTCATCTGTTTTTAATGCTTCAATTCTTACCCTATGTTATTCAGTACTATTGTCCACAAAATAAATGAAGAAATATCCTTATTCAAAGATTGGAACAATTAAAAAAAGCAATTAAAACCTAAGTTCTCTTTAAATGTGAGAAGAACTGGAAAATGTTGAAAACCATCATATTGATGGTATTTAGTGATGAAGTGATGGGTAGCAGCAAACAACAAGACACTCAGTAAGTAGACTCCTATCTAGGGAATGTTTCCAAAAGGGTTGATGACACCATGTGCAAGGGAGAACTACAGTAGGAATACAGTGGCAGAAGTGCCTAGAAAAATCTCAGAGATTTCTGCAAAGCTGCTTTGCAGTGTAGTCCATTGCTTACAGCTGTTTGTAGTGGGTCTGGCTCGGATGAAGTTAATTTTCTTCACAGCAGCCTCTGTGGTGCTGTGTTTTGGATTTGGGACTCAAACAGTGCTAACACACCAGTGCTCTGGCTGTTGCTGCAGTGCTTACACAGCAGCAGGTTCTCTCACCTCCTCCCTGCTCAGTGAGTAGGCTGGGATGGCACAAGAAGCTGGGATGGCACACAGTGGATGCAGATGGCGTGAACTGACCTACGAGACATTCCTTACCTTATGACAGGCTCAAAAAGGAGAGCTTAGGGCACAGAGGAGGAGGTGGAGATGTTCACAGTTATGGTACCCCAAGTAATTCTTATGAGCACTGAGGCCCTGCTTTCAATGCAGGAGCCAAGCATCCCCAAGCTGATGGGAAGTATTGAATAAATCCCTTATTTTGCTCTGCTTATGCATGAAGCTTTGCCTCACTTACTAAATTGTCTCTACCTCGACCCACGAGTTCTCACTTTTGCTCATCCAGTTCTCTCCCTGTCTGGCTGAGGGGTGGGTGAGAGTGACTGGGTGGGGGCTTGGCTGCTGGCCAGGGTCAACCCACTACATTATTTCAACTGGAGATTTAAAAAAAACTCTGTCATGTAATGAATGCCTAGGAACAGAAGATGCATCTCTATGGCTGTTGGCAGGAACAAATCAGAGCTGCTGTCCCAAGGATCACATTGCATAATGATAAGCATTTTGTTTGCTACCTTAATGAAGCAGATCTCTGTTTGCTATTATTGAATGAACACTTCCATTATTAGTACTACTCCCTCAGTAAATTCTAAGCTGGGGTTGAAAAGCCATGGTACACACGTGTAATGAAGAAAGAGATCCTTCATAATTATTAACAGTCATGGATGGACTAAATGGTCATCTCAGAAACAGCAGGAGATTTCTCTGGTTGCCCTTGTTCTGCATAGAATGGCAGAGCTTGGTGCAGACTATGCTATTATCCTAAAAAATAATCTCTGATTTCACTTTAAGGCGCTTTACATTTGTTTTTTTCACATTCAGCTAAGCATGCTGTATTTGCAACAGATGTCATAATAAAAATTAGAAGAAAGGAAGAAACAGAGAAGTATTAAGTCTAACGTGATTCCCAGAGAGCAAAAGCCCTTCAAAAAACCCTTCTCCTTTTCCTAGATTT
The DNA here is from genome assembly GCF_001715985.3 of Manacus vitellinus. Lineage (NCBI taxonomy): Eukaryota > Metazoa > Chordata > Aves > Passeriformes > Pipridae > Manacus > Manacus vitellinus. The sequence continues at coordinate 2,011,295 of NW_021940749.1, forward strand.
TTGTCTTCACTTAAATAATCCAACATAACCTGAATCCATATAATCTAGTTCAGGTGGAACAAAACCTTGTAGTAATGCTCAGTAAGCATTACTGCAGCCTGAACATCCAGGCCCTGCAGTTACACAGTATGTCTGTGTTTGTTTAAAGGTAAATATACAGAAAGTGGAGAAAATACATCATACTTTAAAATATCTGATGTTTTCAGGCTTACAATTAAATGACAGGAGGACAATTATCCAAGTGGAAATTATCCCTTCCAGGACAGTAATGCAGAAAAGCAAGACAAGCACAGAAATGGAGTGGCTGTGCAAGAAATATACTGACATGACTTACTTTTCAAAAGTGCTAATGAGAAAGTAAGAGGCTGATGCTGAACCAGGCTTCATAATCAAAACTAATTTTCAAACCTTTTCTATCGCACAGTCTGTAATGAATGGAGAATTATCCTTGTACTGCTAGTTTTATGCCCTCATTTTTCTCTTTTAGACTGTGGCCAAATATTTCCATGAGCTGTCACTTCCTAGCTGATTAATCAATCAGGCAGTTTTGCATCTACATAATCAAACTAAGTAGTCCTTCAGAGATTTTCTGTGTGAATGATGGCCTTGGTATTCTAGGGGCAGTGAAAGCCTTTTGCTCATGAGTGGTTTGTACTGCTTTAGCACAACTAAAACCACCATGGTATTTATTACATTCCTAGTTTTACTTCTTTACCTCCTTTTGGCACCACCTCTTACACTTTCCATGTCTATACTCCAGTCTTTTAACTGCATTTATGAGAAGAATTGAAGAAACAACGGGTCTCCCAAGCTTTACAGCTTCTCCTCTATAGGAATAACCAGGATAACCACTGGGCAGTAAAAAAATTCAGAAGCAGAACTGAAATGTCATTAATCTTACTCGAGTTCTTGTTAGGTTGCACACACTGAACATGTGATAGAGCAGAGCATTTTTCACTGAAGAAACCAATTCAAATGTATTCAGTAAAAAAATGTTATATGATTGACTATTAAGCAAATCCCAAAGTGAACTAGGTGATTAATTTTTTGCTTTTTTTAACCCTTACAACTGTGAGCCCATTATGCTGACCAGTTTAATCTAAATTTCTTTTTTCTTTCACTTTTAGTAGGTCTGCTTTTTGAAGGCAAATATAAAATACAAATATTGATTTTCTTGTACTTTTAGGCTTTGTTGATGAGCTGTGTACTGGCCTAACAGTGCCAAACTCATTCTTGAAGCACTTGCTGCTGGCTTCCAGCATCTTGGCTACTCATGCAGTGATAATTTCTAATTCTAGCTCCTGAGGATTGATGACATTGCATTGATACAAAGCTAGAACACCCCAAATCCTATTCCATCTTTCCCAAACACGATTTTCTGATCCTTTAACTCAAGTTATGAGGTACATACTGAGTTGCCAAGCATGGAATTCTGGCCTACATGAGTGAGGAGGAGGTGGTCTTAGTCATCATTGCTCTCCTGGTCTCTGGTGGGATGAACACTGCCTACGTCAGACCAATGAACTGCATTAATCAGACTGATAAAATAACTTAAAACATATTTTGAGCTCACATCTATGAATTACTATTATAGCTGAATACAATTAAATTTTACCCATCACACATTCTTTAGCTACCTAAAAGTTACCTCCTCCTGGCCTCAGTCTGCAATATATGGCTGAAAAAAAGTTCCTACAGGTGGATTGGCCCTTAATTTTGAAGATATTTATTGAAGATAGTTATTGCTGCTCCTGTAAACGTGCAGTCCATTAGAGCAGGCAATGAAGAAAACCATCTGTCTATGGTAGTAATCTCCAGTGAAAGCAATCTCACATAAAAGATCATACTATCCCACTGGAAGTTTTAATGAAAAAAATAAAGCAGCTGGAACATAATCCCTAAATATTTCTTGATTCTCCAAAATAAAGAAAATCACAGAAGTGGAATGTACTCTAGAGAAGCAGATCACTCCTCTCAGTAAGACATTCTGGTAAAGGACAATTGTGCAGTTTCCATAGGAGCTGGCAGAAGTTTAACTTCCACTTGGATGTTTATGAACTATGAGCCAGAAGTCACATCTTAAAAATCTATTGTTCAATGTGTAGCTGCTGATACCAAGTCAGGTGCTGACGAGGAACTGATTTAAATAACTCAGCCTGACTCTAAATATATATCCAACAGAACCTATATTTTAAAAGTACATACATTTAAAAAAAAATCTATTTTTATGTGAACAGTATAAAATATCACCTATATAAGGTATATATTATGGGGAAAAAATCATTTTTATAGTTGATACAGACAAACTATTCAATGCTGTCAGTAAAGTGATGAATTTACTGATTTCCTGAAACTGTGAAACCTCTCAAGTACAATGATAATTATTGGCTGACAGAGCTCTCTTAAAAGCCAAAGTATGTTAAGAAGGTACTACAATAAATGTAGAGACTTACCTATCACTTACCTCATGAAAAAAAAGGAAAACCAAAATATTGACTGAGATTATCTGTTTCAGTGTACTCACTCTATTTTTTCTTAAAATCACAACTAAGGTTTTGTACATTGGATTTTGCTCTGCACTGTTTTAAGGCAGTTGATTACCTACAGAACTGGACCTTTTAGATTAAAATAAGAATGAAAGCTGAATGATACAGCTTTAGTCATGGTTGTGCTGTCCCTATTTTATTTCTAAGTTTTCCTTCTGTCGTGGCCATATAGTTTCCCCCACCCACCATTTTTTTTTATTTTCCCTTGAAGTGCCATTGCATCCATCATCCCTGCCTGATCTTCTAGGAACCTTTCAAGTATGGAACTGGAGCCAGAGAGCTGCTAAGGAGCTGAAGCCAATCTAGCTACAGTGAGGAGACAACTGTCTGGCTGCAGATGGACAGAACTGGCTGAGTTCCACCATCTCCACACACAGAATGCTGAAGGGTGAACAGGGAGCTGATTTTAGCAGCAATATTTCTCTGGAAAACAAAGTGGGACTGAAAACTGGATACTGGGAAAGGCAAAATTATGTACATGAAGTCTGGAAAATGCTGATAGCAGTTTTAGCTGTAAATCACCGCAACAAGTAGAGTTCTAGAAAAGAAGAGTTACCACAAGAGCCCAAAATCAAAGGAGTTCCACATCTGCAGTGCCAAGGATCTCAGCAGCTCTGGAGATAAAAGAACTCTGTAATGCTAATTCTGCCCAGTGAAATTCCCTGTTCTCAGCTTAGTTGCAAAGCGATGAGACAAGAACAGTTTGGGCCAAGAACTGCAGTGCACAGATAAAACCAAGTGAATGCAGAGTAAATTCCAACAGTGCTGTAATTTACATTTTGTTGTGTCTCAGTGTGTTTTGAATAATCTATATAAAATCAAAACATGCACTCCAAATGAAAATAAAACCCAAACAAGCTGGAAACGGTACTGAGCAGAAAAGGGACAGGTCAGTGGGTCACTACTAAGGAGAAACATGAGACAAAAAAACAGAAAAACCTCCCCTGAGCAGAAATGACCAATGGGAATTCCAAATTGAGCCTGTAATGGTTTATGTGTGGAGCAAATGTGTTCAGCACACTTACATTGCAGTACTACTGTTAATCTGCATAGGTAGCAGTGTAACAATAAAACAGTTGCAAGAAAACTTACCTCACTAGTACTTCCCCAAAAGCCTTTCCTGACTGTGACTAAGAACATGGAATTCATGGACAGAATTTTGAAAGACTATTACAAAGTAATAAGGTAAGCAGAGGTAGACCGACTTCACAATGCATTAATTTTGATCAAGTTTTTCTTTTCTTCTGTTTTATTGTGTTCTCGTGAATAAAAAGCAGAATATTAAAGCCAGTTCTCAGTATAGGGCTGTTCTAATGGTTATTAAGAACTTGAGACAGTCTTTGGGATTCAAACATAGCAGCCTCTATACCTAATATTCAAATGATGAATTCTATAAATTCCCCTCTTTTTTTTTGTTTAAAAAAATAAATAAAAAATGAATTATTGCTATAGCTACAATCAACTTATGATACCTGAAATACACATTTCTTTGTGTTCATATTCAATATGATGCTCATGGTATTCTGTATTACAAATGTCATGACATTTTTCTCCTTTAACTAGATAAAAATCATACTCTTGGTCAGGTAACTTCCCTGGGAACTGTTCAAATCTAGCAAGAACCTTTGAAAACATGCTGAAATTATTTAGAATGTTAGGTTAGCAACACAGAAGCCAAAAAAAAAAGAAAAAAAAAGAGCTTTTCCCCACCCCCCACACAGATAGACCACAGTAAACTTCTTTAAGAGTGAAGAATCACCACAGAGTTTTTAAAATAGGCTTGCTGCTTTAAAGTAGCAGCCTTGCCATCTGTTCTATAGTAATTAGGAATGCAAAGAGAACACATTTCACAGTTACATCAGCACATAGTAAGATTAAACTGTTTAAATGACTAGGTAAAAGCTTCCCATGCTCGTACAATGAGATTTCCAGCTGTGCTTCCCCTGTTCATGACATAAATAAGGAAAAATGATACCCTAGATAACATGAAAGTTTTAGAATTACTAAATACTTCCTTGTATTTGCTGTTATATACAATGATCTGTCAGCTCAAGTCTACAGTTTGTTCCTTTGAATCTGGACCAAAAACTCAGTGTGAGAGTGAAGAGAGGGTATAAAGAAGAACAGCTTAAACTTATTTAGAATTAGAGCAACATCTTAAGGCAAAAGATCTAATCAATATATCATAACTACATTAGCTACTGGAAAGGAGTATGAACTACAGTTACTGAGATAATACTTTTATTAATATCTGGGAAATCTAACAGGTGCTGACGATTGCTTAAGTCAGAATATGACATCAAGCTAGTAATAATCACAAATAGAACTATTCCTTCAAAAAGTAAAACTGAATGAATGTGCCTGAATCCACAAAAATCACAAATGCAGAATTTAATAGGTGAAATACAGAGAGATTTAAGAAGTAATCAAAAGAACAGTATTTAAATACATGAAAAATGGTGAGATTGAAATAAAAAGGATGCATTTGCCACACTGTGAGAGGAAAATGGGACAAGAATTCCTTTTCTTTTATTAAAGAGGAGATATTGTGAGATTCTGCAACAAAGCAACACTGCCATTAGGCTTCCATAGACTGTTCTTGGTTCAGACTGAAAATGAGAACAACTATGGTTTAAGTAAGAAGATTTGTAAGCCATGTAAAAGAAAGTTTACAGAGTCCTCCAGACTTTGACTACACAGCAGTCATTAAACATGCAGGAGTTGGGTAATAGACGATGTATTTAAAAATGTATTGCTTAAATTACTTAGAAAAGCAAACACTGCATAAACTAGTAATCAGTGTTGGAGAGGCTGTGTCAGATTTGAAGTGAGTTGTCAGTTTTCACTGTTCCCCATTTCTTCAGATTTTTAAAACAGCATTTCATATTTCATAAACATTACTTGCTTTATAGAAAAATCCTCAGAACAAACAGCCACACGCATAACATAAATCAATAATTTCTTTCATAAATTTCATACCAATGCTGCCGCAATAGTCCTCCGTTCTGTTTCAACAATCACCTGTAATAAGTAAAAAAAAAGAAATGCAATCACGATTTCTCTATTGGACTTTGCAGAGCCTAAGTTTGGTTGTCGGTCTGTGTAAATATCCCCCAAACTTACTCGGAGAGAGAACCTAGGCATGGAGGCCTAATGAACAACTGGTCAACACTGAACCATTGCTAGTTACTCACCTGCTCTGTGTTTAGCTTGCTGGAATTGTGATTTAGCTTAAACATCTTTCAGATGGGAGTGGTGTTTGGGGGAGCAGGCCCAGTGGGGCCGCTCAGCCCTCCTAACTCAGCCCTTCACCAGTAACCTGGTTTTAAACCACTTCTTGTGCTGATACCCACCTTCTAACAAGAACTGAGGAACACCAGAAGACAGTCTCCTTAAATAATGTGCAAGCAGTGCACACTTGGTGTCTCTCTTAAACGGGACTTCCTGAGGGTGTTTTATTCACTCAGGTGTGGGGCACTGAGGGAGGCACTTCATGGGAGGGAAGGGGACGGTCTGGGGTCCCTCAGGGCTGCCCACAAGGCTCTGAGGGGGCTTTTAGAACCAAATTAAAAAGAAACCCCAAATTAAAAAAAAAACTACCAAACAGTGCACAAAAAAAAAAAAAAAAAAAAAAATAGAACATGAGCAACGAAAATGAACTTGCCAAACACAGCTGAGCGAGCAATCACCTGGAGGCTTTACCAGTATCTCCTCACCTGGGTGCTGTTCCTGAGGCAGGTCTGAGGGCAGAAATGTTGCCCACGGCCTCCCCACAGTTTTCCACCCTTTTGAAGCCTTCTTTCCCTCCTCACCTCTTCTTGCCCTTTTAGAGCCTTCTTTCCTGCCCTTTTGGAACTTTCTTCGCCCCTCACAGCTCCCTGCCCTTTTAGAGGCTTTTCTTGCACCCCACTTCCTCACGCTTTCACACCCTTTCTGCGCCTTCTTTGCCACTCACGCTTTCCCTCCCTTTTTAGAGGCTCTTTTTGCCCACTGCTCCCTCACAGTTTCCTTCCTTCTTGGAGTCACCTTTGCCCCTTACCGCTTCCTCCCCTTTTAAAGGCTTCTTTGCCCCCGCCCCTCACAGTTTCACGCCCTTTTTGGAGGCTTCATTACCCCGCTCCCTCAGAGCTGCCCTCGGCTGTGAGGGGATGGCGGGGCCCTCGCTCCTCGGGGCTGCTTGGCGCTCTCCCGGCAGGTTAGTGGGTCTATGCCGGCTGGTAACGCTGTGGTTGGGAAGGGTTTTCTCCCACCTCTGCTTCAGGGAAGAAGAACTTCGTTTTTCAGGGGGGAAGCCCTCTGAGGGGCTGGTTGCGGCTGGTCTGTGCCACATCCCCTGCAGGCTGCTTCGCTTTCGGCCGTGGCACAGACTGGGGTGCAAGGTCACTCCTTTCCCTCTGCTTGTGGTTTTATTTTATATCATCTGAATTTATATCTGAATTTAAATCTATCTACCTGAATTTAAATCTATCTACCTGAATTTAAATCTGAATTGTCAGCCCCCGGGGATGGTGAAAAGATGCCGCTGAGCACTTACGGGCAAGTGGGGGTTAACCCTATTCATTGCCCTCGTGTGTGAGGCGTAATTATTTCCCTTATCTTATATATCCCCCCCACTCTACTTAATAAACCGACCAGCAGGGTGCTAATAAAAGAAACAGCTATTACTAAAGCATGTTTTTCTTTTAGAAGAAAACAAGTTCATGATTTTGGTTTTATCAGAACCCAACACCCCCTTAAGGGAGTGGGGTGGGTCTAAAGTAGCTATTAAAATTATTGCTTGAAATGAAATTTGATTTAAAAAGCAGCAGCCCCATTGCTTTACAAAGGCATTTCAGTAAAATAGTGCTGTTTTAGGTCATTATTTGAGCTTTGTGTGCTGCTTTATTAAAGATAGCTACTTAAAATATTACAGATATGAAATGGAAAACTGTCTAACCTTTTATTATTTGATATTTGAACAACAAATACAGGCCCCTACAAGGTAAAAGATTTGATTGCCCCATTGCTAAATGCTTATTATTTCTAGTGTAGCACACTAGTACAATGTTATTTTTATAACTTTATCTTTTTTTTTAACTCCACTCTGTGCTACCTGGAAACTTGAGGAACAGTCATGGTTTTCCCCCTGTCTTCAAGGCCATCCAGCAACTAGTTCCTTGGTGATGTATGATGTTCAGTGTTACTAGGCACCAATTTAGAAAATTCTGGCTTTTAATGCCTGGTTTTAAGATTCACTTGTGCAGAAATTTGTGAAGGAGCAAGGTAAATACATATAGTAATTGTGGGGTTTTTTTGTCCAGTTGTCATCTGTGTTCTCAGAAAGACCATCTTTGCTAACCATTAACATAGAAAGATGAAGAACTTGAAGATGTGGCTTATTGCATTTTAATGTGTCTTCCACCATTAACAAATGAATGAACTAATAAATAGATTAATAAACTGTTGAAAGAGTTGTTTTGGGATGAAACTGCCTAAATCTTTGTCCTGAGTTCCTGGCATTCACACAGCTCTTACTTCCTGAAGTGCTACAAAATGAAAGCTCTTTGAAATTTCTGTAAGAATATGATAAAATTGAATTTTTTTGGACAGCACTATTCCTTCTGATGATTAGAATTAGGCAGAGGAAAGCGTGGTGTGCTTGTTGTGTTTGGGGTTTTTGCCTGTTTGTTTTGAAGCGGGCCCAGAAGTGTGAACTGATGCTCATTCACACAACTAATAATTAATAAAATAATATTAATAGTATTAATGACTTCTAACACCATATGTGCATCTGTGAATGGTTCTTATGACACCAACTAGAAAAACCTCAATGTTAATACTCACATTACGTTGGTTTTATAGGATTATGTTTCCTTGTGAACATAGGGAAGCTGCCAATATTTGACAATATTTGTGTTTTGTTATGATTAGATCAAGGTTTTAGCACAAAACTCAGTAAATGTTGCCAAGATATTTGGCTTGTATGACAGACTAGTATCATTCAGCTTTTCCATATGCCTTTGTCTGTTGCAGCTTTTTTAACAAATGGGTTTAATTAGTGATAATAAAAGTGAGGCAAATTAGAATGCTCAGTTATTGGCTAGAAATATTCATTTTGTTTAAGTGGAAGTGTGAATTTGTGTGAAAAGTAGTCACACGTACCTTTTCATTTCAGAGTGCTGTCAAACAGCTCAGCTGGCTTTTGAGGAGAATGCTGCTGTGTGCATATTCAAGCCACCTTTTCCAACCTTTGCTGGCCTGCAGTTTTCAGAAAAACACTCAAAATAGTAAGTTTGTCTCACAAAATTCAGAACAGCTGAGGCTTGACCCCTGTGCTCTGGTAAGAGTGTGTCCTGTGTCTGCTTCCTTGCTTTATTCATGCTGTGATTTTGTGTGTATAACAGCAATAAATTCACAGTGCTACTACTGTAAAACTTCTCCAGTGGATACCAACTTCACCATTTTCAGGTAAATTCTTGGAAGGAGAGAATTGTTGTGGTTTTGGGGTTTTTTTTGGTAATAAAAGGTAATAAAAAAACTTGCTGTTGTTGGATAGTGTTACTGCCATTACTGTTAAAATGTTACTGATGTGTCAAGGAGTGTTTCTATGACCAATAGGTAAATGTAAATTGTGTACAGGTGTAAATCTAGAGATATGGGTAGACAATCGAGATACTTGAAATTTTGTGTGCTTACAGTTTGTAAACACTTAAATAGTTCCTATAACCATGTTTTTGCTTGCCTATGAGCTACTTGGAACTTGCTGGAAATGGCAGAGTATAAGCATGGATAAGGGCAGGAATCACAGCAAGGCCACCATATTAAAGGCATATTAAATGCAGCTCATTCAGCAGTTACTTGATTGTTCATTTTCTGCATAAATGTGCCAGATTTTGGTGCCCAAACTGGGCATTTAACTACAGGGCATGGGCATGAAACTTTATGGGGAATGGTAGATTTCCCTGTACTGGTTGTGTGATTGAATGCAGCCAACATATTGTGCTTGGTAAGATTCACCTCATGATTGTGCACCTCAGAAAGAAAACATGCCTTTGTAAGACTTGTAAGTCTTTTTAAATCCTAATCTTATTAATGAATAGTGGATATTTTATTTACCCATTTATGTCTCTCCTTAAATCATTTTAAAGTTGTTCAGGTGCATTTAAGCAAATCCAGGCCTCTCTAGTTGATCTAGTAGAGAAATGGAGACCAGTAAGTCAGTAATGGAAATTAAGTAATTTTCTAAGTTTATTATGTTTCAGCAGAACTACATTACATCATCCTGATTTGTGATGACTGGTTTTTAAGTCTGAAGTAGACCAGGAAGAGGATATAATCTTTCATGCTTACAATTCTGTTCTGTATTGATATTCTTTGAAGCTAAATATTCATTAAAGCTCCAAATTGAAAAGAGTGCAGATTTTTGTCTGTTTAGCAATTTTTCAGACAGAAGAGAAAACAGAAGAAGTTGAACATTAAGGTAGTGTTTATTTCATTCTTTTCAACTGGTAGATAGGCTTTTTCACATTGATATTTGAAAGAAACTTGCTTTGGTGGATATGATCTATATTGAGCAAATACAAAAGAAAATAATCTCTTTGCTAAGAAAATAAATTACGTGACAGAAACTGAATCAGCTCATTGTATTTTTCTTCTCCTAGCTGATGGATGCCTGACAGGACCTATATTCTCTCCTGCCCACGACTGAAAAGCAAAAAAAAAAATACAATTTCTTTTCTTTCACAGCAAATATTTATTAAGATTATTCTTGTTATTTTATTACCTTATCTGAGCTGTGCTGTTTTTATTACCTTTTCCCTAGTGCAGCCATCTTTCTGCAGTCCAGCTTAGCTGCTTTGGCTGAGTGAGGCAGGGAGGAAAAGGAAGCAGGGACTCTTAATACTTCCCTCATGCAACTCCAGTGGGGAATGTCTTTGCTATCCAACATAGGTCACTGTGTTGGACAGAGAAAATGGGTACAGATCCTGTAGCTGTGTGCACACAGAAGTGTTCATGCCTGAGTAACTCTTATCCCCACAAATTCAAAGTAAAAGCTGGTCTGTGCAGATGCCAGAGATGGGTAAAGCTGTATGAACAGAGACCATGTCTGGGGAAAAACGAGAGAAGAAAGAAAGGAACCGTGAGATAAAAGCTAGATTTAATTTCCTGACATGGTTTCTCCTGAATATACATCACTTCAATTTTCTTCCTCTTGAGAATGTAAAGGTACAATGCCTCTGTGTTTGTTTCAACTAGGTATTAAAAACACTGGCTTTGATTGATGGAAATTCCCTTTTTTATTACTAATTTTTTCCAGTAACCCTACCTACAAGGATTAAGCAGCAGTAATACTGAGTGGTGCCCTTGCCTTGAGGCTGCTTCCACTCCTCCACACAGAAATTATGTCCTGCCTTTCCTCTTAGTACACGTTTTTGTTCTAGTGTTTCATGAGTGGAAGAACACAGGGAGAAAGGTTTTTAAGGTCAAATGATAGAAAAATCACATTCATGGTTCACTAATATCATGCACACAATCTTGGGATCTGTAAACTTAACTATGCTGAGTTTTCATTTCTCAAAAAATTTCATGACTCAAACCTTTGTTCCTTAAGAGACTTATACTTCATTTCTTGTTGAAGAATGAAAATAATGTTCACAGAGTTTTCTCAGATTCAAAGTGTGCTCTTCTCACAGATGGCAAGTATTCAAGGTCTAAATTCATATAAATGTGATAGTCTGTATCATCTTTTATATTTACCCAGGAATATGAAAGAGTCGCATAAAATAAAAACAATAAACAAATATTAATTGGTTCATCTCTTCTTGTCTATACTGTGGGGCTAGGCTAGTCAGTCACACTGTAATTATCTCATGCATAAAAATCTTGCTTTCAGATAATTACACAGTTTTTCAACCCTAGTGCATAAGACTATCACGATTAAATTATAGGACTAGATTAAATGTGAAATGCAAACTTTTAAAGGAATTGGCTGGCTCTATACAGGGGCATTCTTTTATTAATCTGAAAGCATAATAAACCTTTAACTGCCACAGTACAAGTGCATCTGCATAATTGCTTACTGCTGTTGGGTATTTTTCTTCCACAAAGCTAATAATTCTAGACTGCCTAAATAATAAAACTTTTTTTGTGGTTTAAAAGAAGGTGGGGATAAAACTTGGCATGGTCTTAGTCCTATTTTGAACTCAGGGTCTAAAATGTATAGTTTCTTTTAGGAATAATAGGCAAATTAGGAATATACTTCAAGGACTGTATTGCTCATGAATTCTTTGCTTCAATCTGACTGGCACTAATTTTCCCTTTAAAAATGACACTTTTTTTGTTTTCAGTTTTGTACTATTTGTCCTCTTTTAATATGGCCACTCATTATTGAACCTAGAATATATCTGTACATTGGGCTCAGATGTGCTAGAGTTTAATAAGACAAATATGTATGATTTCTCCTCTAATTAATTTGTCTGTTATTTTTAATGGGAATATTTAGGAACTAATTACAAGTGTAATTTGTAGAAGGTTTTTTCTTTTGGAATTTCCCATTAAGAATAAATAATACATTGAATAATGGAGGTACAACAAACAATTCTAGCTTGGACCTAGTAATTTTTGCTTCACTTCTGTTTGCCTGCTGTAGTTCCATGTTATTTAGTAGAGACATTTATTATAGTGCTCAGTGTATTATATGCTTTGAATGACAAGAGCTATAATATATAATTTAGTAGTTGACTTAGAAGTAGGTTTTTTTATTGCATATTTGCCATAGGGGACAGCAAATCTACCGTAGGAATAAGGAAAACAGTGGTTGATGTAACAACAGATTATATGGTTCTTCCCATTTACAGCAGCCAAAGAATGTAATTTTGTTAAAGTGACTCAGATTTTGAATTAAGGAGAAGGAAGTCTTCTGTTTGATAACTAAGTGCACTGCAATGAGGACTGTAACACGGGAAAGGGAAGGGCAACCAGCAGTAGATGAAGTTGTGTGTCATGAAATCACTAGGTTAGGTATAGCTTCAGTGAATTTATTAGTTTTGGTAGAACAATGTGAAATAAACAGGCACTTGCTTAGTAAAAACCCTGTGTACACATTGCAGAAAAGAGCCATTATTAATCTGTGTAATGAAACAAGTCAAATTCTGTTGAGCAACTTTTTATTCCTGCTGAAATTGAACATTCCTCTCCAACTGTTTCTAGTTATTCCTCACATCTGAGGTGGTAAAGTGCCAGTAAAAATTGAGTGATCTGCAAGGAGAAAGACTCATTACAATATGGTACCTTCTCCGTTTCCCTGGGTTTGCAGGGCTGTTTGTGCCATTATTTTCCCTCCAAGTGTTCATCCCAGTCACAGATGTCTCAAGCTACTGAGCTTGTTTTTTGATGAGTCAGCCAAACCTTTCATGGCAAGGTTGTAGTAAGGAGATACATTTACTGAGGGCTCTGTAACTTTGTTGAAGTACCACAGAAGACTTAATTTTTACCCAATAAATGGATGTACTTGTATTTACTGTCTGATCTGAAGAACATCACTTTTAACTAAACATAAAATTACCTCTTTGCCACATCTCTCCTTTCATTAAATGTAGGACTGAGGATTTAAGTGAGCTCAAGTAATGTGCAAGACCAATTTTTGTCCCATGAATTAAGGACAGCTTCACTTTCAAAACATGTAGTTTGATTAACAATAGATTTAGGCCCAGTCATGGTGAAAAAGCTTCGAATTGGAAGCACCGGATATTGTTAAAATTAATTATTGGATATTGTTAAAATTAATTATTGGATATTGTTAAAATTAATTATTGGATATTGTTAAAATTAATTATTGGATATTGTTAAAATTAATTATTGGATATTGTTAAAATTAATTATTGGATATTGTTAAAATTAATTATTGGATATTGTTAAAATTAATTATTGGATATTGTTAAAATTAATTATTGGATATTGTTAAAATTAATTATTGGATATTGTTAAAATTAATTATTGGATATTGTTAAAATTAATTATTGGATATTGGAGTATTCTAATATTTCCAATTCCAATACTTCCAAAATATTGGAAATTTTTAAAATTAATGAGCACCTTTCTTTTGACTTTATAGTGTTTTGGGTCAGGTTATCCATTTCTGTATACATTCTAAAATGTCAAGTGTCAGAAATTAACTCAGTGCCGTGTTTGTCATGTTTGTTGTCATGTTTGTCCCTTGAATCTCCCAGTATGTTTGAAAACAAACTCCTGTTTTGTTTTGTCTGTTCAGAAATGACTTCACACTCTTTTAATTAAGAGCAACAGAAATGTGATTTTCCTTAATGGTCTTCTGGAACAATTGTTAGAACTGCAGCTGGTGGTACCATAAATTGAATGTGATAAAAGAAAAAAGGAGGGAAATGGGCACCTTGACTATTTTTTTTTATGCATGTCTGATGTTACTTAGTTTGTCTTGTGACTTGTACACATACAATCAAATATAATACACATTTCAGTTGTATATTATGAACTAGAGGTGATAACTGTCTGTTGTAGGAAACAATGGGCCTTAATACAACATCAGTGCTTACATATAGATGTGACTTTTTCCAAGATCATCCTTTTCTCTTGATTTTTTTTCAAACCAGGTAAGATATGCTATACTTATGTATGTGTCTAAAACCACTAATAAGGTGGAAGTTCTGAGCTTTTTTTCTGTGTATTTAAGTGATGGAAACAATTTCTTGTCAGTCATAATGACACAGAATTCTTAAGTTCTTAGTTTATTTTGGTTTGGATTTCCTAGTTTGCAATCTGTCTAGCTCAATGTCCACTGTCAATACATGCATTTATAACATTAATCATAAGAGAAAACCAGACCTATAAGTAAAGAGGGGACCATGGCACATGCTATCATATAACAAAATGCATTCAAAGGAGGCTATCAAAAATGCAATTAAAATGGGCTGCAAAAATAGGCAAGGCATTGAAGCACTTTGTAAAATTAGAAAGTAGGGTATGTTTAGGGATGTAAACCCATCAAATTGAACTGCAGTCTGGTATTATCCACTACCAAAGAGTAGACTGGGAAGAGTCATTTCAGAGTTTCAGTAAATAGAGTAATACAAACAACATAATTTAAGTTGGAAAGATAAGGGAGGGAAATAGGCAGCAGTGATCACTGTCTCGTCTGATTTAGGATTATAGCACATACTAAAACTACAGGGGTGCAAAGACAAAATAATTTCAAAAATGCCAAGTTTGGTAAAACCAGAGAATAGTGTGCAATGCCATAGCTTGGATGGGAAATGCTTGAGAGATCCGAGGTTTGGCACTATTTAAAGCAAGAATTTAAATGCAAATTAAGAGACCTTGTAATCAACGTATGGGTAAAAATAATCCTAGTGACTGATGGTGTGATGAGAAAGATGGTGACCACAACTTCTGTTACAGCAACTGTTAAAGCCTGTTATTGTTTCCAAGCGTGCAGACCTTCAGAAAAAGGAACACATGTGAGTACAATTAGGCTGAAGATGGAGGCTGCATGTTCTGAGGCTCTCATGAAAATCACATCTGAGAGTAAATATTTTTCTGATTTGCAAACTGTCTCAATTGTAGCTAGCTGATCCCATTCCTGAACAAAACAGCCTTTTCCCAATATAAATATCATATTGTTTTTTAGGTGTTCTCATGTTGCTGTGTCTCTGAAAGAAGCTGACGGTTCCCAGATGTCACAGATCAGGTAAATGAGCTCCTGTGTGATCTTCCAGGCCCTTTTGATACAGAGCTCTTGGAGGAAGAAGGTGACATGTTTAAACACTACTGCTGCATTCTGGTGGTCTTTGGCTTTCAGGATCTACTTCAGCAACTTGAAGTAGTTTAATGCTGCCCACCTAGACCTGAGCCTAAATCAAAGATGTGTGCCTAAATATTGGCAGTAGTAATGATGAGGTAGTTCTTGATACTGTAAAATACTGGGACTGGGTGTAGTACCCTTTGAGTGCAATCTGGGCTACAATAATTTAAAATAAACTATTCTTTATATCACAAAATAAATTTGTACAAACATTTTAATGCTTGCTGGTATTTTCATAAGTTACTGCTTCTGATGATGAATTTTCAGTCAAGATGAACATCTGAATCTTAGAAGACATGATGAAATCCAATCAGGATCTTGATGGGTTTTCCAAGTAAGTATTTTATAGGTAAAAATATAAAGTCTGTAGTAAAAGTAGCGTGTCCTGCAGCAATCTCCACTACAATTAGATGTCATTAATAATGCAGTGCTGAAAAAGTTTGCATAAGAAATCCAGAGCATTAATATTTTATTGTTGCTAATGTGCTTTGATTTCGGTTCACATTTTTTGGCTTGAGCAAGGGAAAAGTGATTTTGAACACTGTTTTTCCATATGAGTAGAGAAATATTAATCATTTTCTCAGGAAACTCTCATGGGAAGTTGCACATTTTGCAAAGCTTATTTTCAAGCTTCTTTCTCATTCACATTTTTTCTGATTAACATTATATGAGCCTTTTCCTTTAAAATTCAGTGTGTGAAATCTTGCCCTGCCAAAGCCCGAGGCACAAGTTCCCTGGTTATTTTTGGAATGAAATTCTGACCCTATTAATAAGCAAAGCTTTGACAAATGCCAAGGAAGTGAATGAGATCAGAACACAAAAGCTCCTTCCACATAAGTATTTTCTAACAGCTAATCATTGGAGTCCTTTTCACTACCTGGAGGCCACGCAGAGAAAGAAAATGTTCACATTTTAACTTTATCAAGAGTTGTCACATGGACTTTGGTGATGACTCACAGTGATTGTTACGATCTGACACAGTAAAGGCAATTATAATCTGTCAAATCAAAATCAAAGGGGAGGGGAGGATTTTTTTTTCTTGCATTTCAGAGCTGAGGTAAGGCAAAAATATTTGTGTGCTCTGCTGCTGGATGTACGTAAGCAGGAACCTGCCTATGAAGAGCTCCATCAGAAACCAGAGTCTTTGTGGAACTGCAGAAACAACTCCCAAAAAACTTTCCTTACAAACAGACAGAAAGCTTGTTTGAAGTCATTAGGTATGAGTTAGTGGCAGAAATTGTCTGATAATTTTGTTCTGTGTGATTAATTTAGTCCTCACAGGTATTTAAGGGGTTTCATTTCTCGCTCTGAATTTTGCATCGATTTAGATGACTTTGAAGTAGTATTAGCTCTATAATTACTTATTCTGATCACCAATAAAGGAATTACCTACTTATTGTCATTTTAATGAACTTAGGATTTCATTGCTATTCAACTGGAAAAACGGTAAGGCATTGTTTATGGAATTCTACTGTACCCATAAAAAAGAATACTTCTTTGAAAGATAAAAATCCTATTGTTCTATGTACCCATTGAAAC
The DNA here is from genome assembly GCF_001715985.3 of Manacus vitellinus. Classification (NCBI taxonomy): domain Eukaryota; kingdom Metazoa; phylum Chordata; class Aves; order Passeriformes; family Pipridae; genus Manacus; species Manacus vitellinus. The sequence goes on from NW_021940749.1 coordinate 2,028,194, forward strand.
AAGAATACCTTCTCACTGCAGTGGTAACTACAACATATAGTTATTAAGTCTCAACAGAATCCTCTTTTATCTCCTTTTTCAATTTTTAAGCTGACACTGTAGAAATAAGTAACATTCGATGATTATTTTGTGACAGTGTAGAGCTATTCTTGGAAGTATATGATTTAGCTAATATAGTAATTATATGTCGGGTTTTTTCCTTAAACAGTATGATCTAGTTGACCTTTTTATGATTTATTTGTGTTTCCTTTATTTAAAAATATTAATATATTTACATTACTAAAAAGGCTTTTTTAGTACAAATATGCCATGTTCATTGTCTTCAAATGGCATTGCAGAGGGTAATTACTCTAAAGATTTATTTACTCAAAAATATTCTAAATTACCTAATTCATTAATTCCCACCTTATTAATGGCCTTGCTGGTATTTAGGACCAGCATGACTAATCAGATGTCAACAAAATGCAATTACTACCAACTGAAAAGTAATTTTCATCCTTATGTTTTTAATGAACCTGATACAAAGCAAATTCTCCTGTAATTGCAGTGTTTCTCAGCTATTCACCATAAAGTCATGGGTTGGGCTTTCCATCACTATGAATTCCTTGGAAAAAATAAAGCATTTGGGGTACAGAATTTGTTTCTTTTTTTAGAGACTCAATTTTATAAGTAAATTAACTCCCTACAGGATACTTCTTGGTTTTATTAATAATTGCTGATTAGTTTTCTGAGATACACAACTGAAATATTAGTTTGGATTCATCTATTCCTGGTTACCTTTTTGTGGAGTCCTCTATTACCACGTTAATGACCGTTTTATGTTTTTATTCCTGAACTTGTTTTGAAACTGTAAAAATATTTTTATGTGTTAAGGGAATTCCAAAGTTGGGCATCTTAGTGAGATGAACTTGAAAAGGAAAATCTGTTTCTCTTTGGGAAGCTATCTTTAGTTGTTTTATACTTTTGGGGATTGAAGGAAATGTTGAAAATTTAACTGAGTGAGATGTTTTTGAGCATAGTCTATTACAATTAAGATTACTGAACCAACAGAATCAGATTGTAACTTAGTGCTTGAAATATGTTGCATTTTGACAGTAATTCTCTAATTACTTTTTTAAATGGTTGCTGGGGAGAATATTCTATGCTAATTGCACTTGCAACTTGTGACTTCTCTTGTGTGTGGATGAAAGCCACGAGTTGTTATCCACTGTGTGAAGAGGTTGGTTCTGGCTTTTGGGTTTCCAAGATGCATTTTGTTCATCTCTGCGGTGTGAACACCTGTATCCACTCCTGTGGGATAGACTAGGGTTAAGATAATTACAGCATCTTCACTAAGCCTTGGCAGGGAAATTTTCTGGGAGACATGCAGGGGTTTTTTTACTCATTTTTTCTTTTTCTTAGATAATCAGCAGCTGGTTTTCTCAGAGTGTGTTAAACCAGAGGTGTCAAGAGGTGTGTCTGGGACAGCTGTAGGAGAGTTTCTGCTGGCAGACCATGTTACCTGTGGTACTGACACCAGAGGTGCACGACAGACCATATGAGCCCTGGAAGTGCCTTCCAACCTCAGCCATTCATGCCATGTCCAACAGAGCTGGGTATGGTCCGTGACACTTGGTGAGCTCCTCTCTGATATGGAGAAGATTTTCAGCAGTTTTTTTTGTCCATCTGTGAACAAACCCCTTTACTACCATAAATCTGTAGTCATAGACAAAGAAAAGGAAGAAGCTCACATATAAACCCCTACTTATGCAAATGGTACATCTGGTGCTTTTTGAGGTAGTGCCAGTGACTCTTTCAAAGCAGACTTAGACAAGCACAGAAAATTGATGGAAGATCAATCAAAACCACATCCTGTTATATTTTAATTTCCATGGCACTGTAGGAGAACTCCCCTCCTATATAAAAATATTGGAATATTATATGAAGGCACGTAATTCCTAAGTAACTACACCTTTGAACTTGTAGCAGGATGTCTTAATGGTTAAAACTTGCTCTTATGGAACATTCAGAACAACATAACTAAGTTATGTTGTTTGTTTTTTTTCTGTTTTTTTTTTTTTCCCCCCTCACTGTATCTATACCAAATCCTTGTAAAAAATGCAATATTGTGGCTTTCAGTTCACACCTTAGGGCCTGTACAGATTATTTGCTAAGAACAAGACAGGAAAAAGTATGAAAATTGAATAGATGAAGTCCAACATAGATGATAAAAAGACACGTGTCTATCAGCTTGGGTGCTGGTTTGTATGCATCATTGTTGTGTGCCAGGAATTCAGGTCAACAGAGGTGGGAGGAGATGAATAATTTGTTTGTGGAGGCCCCAACATCCAACTCTTGATAAAATATGGTAAGGTAAGGAAGATGCTTCTGATTTTTTTGATTTATTTTTTTAAATCCTCCTGATTTATAGTCACCTGCTGCTGTTCATACTCGGGTATATCACCTTTTGAGTAACTTAAATACACAGCCCAAGATGTGCTGAGTCTTGAGCAACAATAACTGCTACTGTTTGTTTTTTGAATGTAATTCATAATCTTTCCCAAGCTTACTGCTCGATCTATAATTTTCTAGGTAGTATGACTGCTATTTTTGTGTAAATGCCATTGTGAATGTGAGCAAAGCTGCTGCTGTTTCCCTGTTGCCACTGTCTTTAGTTGCTGCAGCTGTGCCAGGGGTGACTTCTGATGTGGCTGTCACTGAAATGGCTTGTGTTATCCTGCCCCTTTTTCTGGTTTGGATGACCAGATTAGCTTAAATCTTTTACTCAGTTTTTTCAAGCTAAACTGGGTTGCTTCAGCTAAAGAACTGTCATATGAAGTAACATTCTGCACCTCACTTCTTTTTACCAGTAAAAAGCTGCTGGAGAGGAATTGTAGCTGTTTGAAAAATGCATATCTGCCCTCACCTGCAGCCCAAGAACCAAATCTAAATAGTCAGGAATACTGTATTAATGTATTATGCTATCAGATGGACTCAGTTTTACAGATCTTCCCTACGTTTGCACAGAGTTCTGTCCAAATTAATTTTTGCCTTCGTGCTGCTTACATCAAAATCTGTTCCACTAAGTGCTATAATAATTTTTGAGGTGATTAACAGAAATTAAAAGAAGACTAATTGCAGTATGGCTACATAAAAAAAAGTTAATATTAAAACAAGTGCAGTGACTGAATCTTCAGACTTTAAAGCCATCAAGTGTGCAAAATTAGAACCTCTTAGTATCCTGAGAGGAACTCAGTCAGTCAGCTGACTACAGTCACCTGAACAAGATCCAACTGGACAATTTTCACTTTGCTAGTAGCCTGAAATCCTGTCAGTTTGTCACAAGAATTGTAGAAGCAGATGCAACAAATTTTGTTTTGTTGGTTTTTTTTTTGGGGGGGGAGAAGGATGTGTTAGGTCTTTCAAAAAATTCTCAGTTTTCACAGAGACTGGTAAGTCAGGCTTACCAATGAATCCTGGGGATGTTGACTATCCTAGCTTTGTGGAAAAGTATCCAAGGGATACTTTTCTTTAAAGAACAGAAAATGCTGGCAGTAGTTGCCTGGATCACAAAGTTTGTATTGCAGAGCTAACTCTCATCTTGGAGTCTCAGTCCAAATGGATAATCATAAACATCTCATTCTTCTGGAAATAATTAAGTTAATGAAGGCAATGAATTTGATTCAAGTTGTCATGTTGAGCCCCTCAGACATACCTTTAACCTCTTATGTTTCTCCTAGGGCATAGTTCAAAACTGTGTTACACACTCATGAATTTAGGATCACTTACATAAATTGAAGAGCTAATTCTATATTTTTTCCAAGCATTAACTATGCAGTTAATAATCAGATAATGAAAAAGCACAGTACTAATCAAAAATTACACGCCTTTTCTCAATGTTGTGTTCCTGTGATTTAAAATTGCCTCTGATTTTACTAGGTAATCTGAATTATTTTTTTTTTTTAATGATACCTCTTGGTTGGAAGAGTTATTTTGCTTCTCTTGATGTTTTTCCTGTTTAGTTTTAAGCTGATAATGAGTAATATTCACTGCTTAATGCCTTGGTTTGTTCATAGCTGCCTATAGAGGCATAATATTTTTCAGAGCCAGATGGTTGTGCATCTTGCTTCTGTACTAGACAGAAGATTGGCTCCTTGTGGAAATACTTCTGCAGCTTCTTTGATATGTTTCCATACCACTAGTTCTAATAATATTGAATGTTTGGGTTTTTCTCAGGGAGAAGAAAGAGATTGTTTGCTTTTATTCATAACCCACTTTTTTTACTTGGTTTCCTGTAGAAATTTGAATTGAGATCACACCAGCAGTCAGTTTCTGTCACTTTATGTGCCTGAATCGAGTTAAAATTACTGGCTAATTGAAACCTAATTTGAAACAGAAAATTCTGCAAGTTGTAACATGAGAGAGGCTAAGGCAGAACTCCTCTCATCTGAGGGAAGGCACACAGTGGTGGGATACTCAGAGAACCTTGATCCCAGGAAAACAGAGCCAGACTGTACATGCCCTGAGCATTCTCATCTAGGTGGAATTACTTAGGGTTGGGATCAGACTAAATGCCTTTCAGAGGTTCCTTCACAGCTGATTTATCGTGTGAGACTGTGATGAATAAAACTCTATGTTGAATTTCTCCTGCCTATTGACAGGGAAGTCGCTGGTGCTGAATGAAAGGAAATAGGTTGGATATTTCTGCATTCACTCTGGTAAGATATCTCTGCATATGGCCTTTGAGCAAATCCTACAGTACACCTGGCATCAGGGCTCAGAATCAGATAACAAACACACATGGAGTATGTTGTTTCAATGTAAACTCCCACTGGAGTGGGGTCCAAAATGTTGCCATGTTTTTGATGCACTAATTTTGTGCATGCTACCCTGTGCTTGCATCAGGGTAGCATCTGTCCAACCCTTCCTTATTTTATTCTGGACCATGAATCATTTGTGCTCCCACAGCTGTCATAGAAGTGCCATAAAGTTGGCATAAACTCCATGTCATCTGTTCTGGCAGTTTTCAGGGAAATTTAATCCTCTTTTCACATTTGATTTTGATTGTGTTTATACTGCTGTGTGATCCAACACTACATGGATTATGCAACCACATCCTGATTGTACTTCCTTGAATGGGTTTACTGTGAACTCTTCCTCTTTGTGATGTCAAGTCCAAAGAATGTTACAAGTCTATGAAAATGAACCAGCGTTCAATAGCACACCATTATTAATGTTTGAATATTGCCCATAAAAATGGAGTATGTATTTGGGCAAATGTTCCCGCTTTTCCCTTACAGATAAACTTCCATCTTTTCATTTACACAAACTAGTAAGCGCTGTCTGCTTTCTCTGAAAGAAGAAATTGGTATTTTCAGGGGTGGCATTTAGATGAAAGCAAAAGGGATTGATTATGAATGCTGAGTTCAGTAGATGATTGCCTGGGAGGAAAGGAAGGCAACTTCTTAATATGTTCCAGAGTTAGGGGAAGTATTACTAATCTGAACAGACTCAGTTTAATTGTAGGGGAATAAATGATGGTATCTCATTATTTTAAATGACAGTTTCCTGGAACTTTAAAACTTGAGACAAATCTAATAAATGAATAGGATGGGTATATCTTGATGTTTTTATCTAGTGGATTGAGCTTTGTTCATTTTTGCATTGACAGTTCTACTTCCATGAGTCATTAAGAAATGAAAACTGTCCTTAGGACTTAAGACATTAAAATATTGCACAAGAAATTTTCTGAAGTATTAAACAGGGTGATAAGTCTATATCTGTTACTTAAGCAAATATTTTTGCTAGAGGCAGTATTGGCATGTTGTTTTCCTAGCATAGATCAACAAATGTATTGATTTGGGATTTGAATCTATTTGGGAGTAGGAAAGAAGAGTAAGTTTTTGGTATGTTTTGTGTTCCTCAGTCTGATAATCTAATTTAATGATGATCAATTATTTAATCTAAAGGCTGAACATGCATCAAAACACTTAAGGATTCACAGTAAATTCTCAGGAGCTGTTTCATTAATTCTTTGGTATATTACTTGAGTGATGCCAAGATTGTGATAGGAATAATTTTGGGATAATGAAGTTTTTGCTAGAGTCAAATCAGAAGAGACCGCAGGTTCTCATTGAGGACTCTGCTTTGCTACTGGGGTCACAGAGAATGAAAAGATGAACATGTTACCAGATGTCTGCTCTTGGCTTGGTAATGAGCTTACTTTAAAAATGGCAGGGGAAAAAAACCAGTGTTCTGGTTCCTAATACTAACATTTGTGCTTTCCTCTGATAAATTTATTACTGAGAGACATTCTTGAAAGGTAAAAGCAGCACATGTTGCTTTGATAATAGATCTATGGACCTCTCCTCCTTGCAATTTGTTTTGTTACCCTCTGTTGCAGGTTTCATTATCCCATGTAGTTTTGGAATTATTGGTATTCAGATGTTAACTCCACACAGTACCATTCAAACTGAAGCACATTAGTGTCAAACTGTTAAATACTAGTCAGAGGAGCTGTCTGACAAGTCTGACAGTACTTACCTCATCAGTGGTTGCTCTTACCTCCTTGATTAAAAAAAAAATCTAATGCAAGCCTGGCAAGTCAAGTGAATAGCATAACCAAATGAGTATATGTCACTTGTTGATAATGCCACAGATCAGTTATCAGTGGAATTAAGCAGATTAGAGACTTTTCTCTGAGGTTAGTGTTAACATGTATGTGTTGCAGTGAGGAGCCATAAAGGTCCTTGGAATTTGCACATATGTGAACTGCAAAGTAGTACATGACATCAGGTTCAAAAATGAAATGGGAACATTTGAGGTTTACAGCCCTTTAGCAGGCACTAAATCTGTGTGTTGTCCATTTGAAAAGTATGGCCTTCTTGCCTTTCTTTTCCCTCAGTAGAGAGCACAGTCACCTTTCTTTCAGATACTCAATTAAAAAAAAAAAAGAAAAAAGAAAAAATATCAAGCAGTTAGTTTCCCTTCTTTATGCTTCTGATAGTTTTTTTTTTTTTAGTGCACATAGTTGCTTAATGCTTTGCTTACTTCTCTTCATTTTTAGACTCTATTTTCTTGCCTACAGTAGCTGTGAGCCATCAATCACTAATGGTCACAAATAGATGTAAAACAGAGTCACATTCTGCATCACTGGGATGCCTAAATTACCAAGGGGTACAGGAATTCAGTTATTTCTGGCTCTTCAGTTTTTCCTGTTGCAGGACTGAGGCCTGTCATCTTTGAGTGCATGTCACAAATCCCTTTCTTTGGTGCCTCATTTTCAGTGTCTGGGAGAGGAGGGATTTGTATGCTGACAATGCCATAAACTAAGCTGCTTCAGCTGAGCATCAAGTCATAATATGCCAAAATCCTGCTTGCATGAGCAGGAACATTAGTAAAATGACAAGAGCTGCTTTGGAATGAGACTCAGTAGCGTGCAACAAATCATCTCTTTGCAGATCACCAAATGCCATCCTCTAATCCCATTTTGGGAATCATTCACTTAGCATTACTCTCTTCTGTTGTACAGAAACCTGTTTCCTCTCCAAGGGTACAATTTCTCATGACCTCTTTTGAAGCTGCTGTGCAGTCACGGGTGGCCAAGCTTTGGGGAGAATGGTGAAGGAAGGGGAAGAAACAAAATCAGTTATGTTTGTGGGCTGTTTCAGTGACAAAGTGCAGTGCAGGTACTGGATCCTCTGGAAATATTTCCCCAGTGTTAGCCAGCTCCCAGGTGTCACACTGTCCTAATGAACTCCATCAACTTCTCAGTTCTTTGGGATGTCACATGAGACAAACCTGGGATCACACTCCTTATGAGGCTTAGGTGTGTATCTCTGGTCAGTCATGAGTAGTTTACATCATGTCAATAAAAATACTTTAGTGCTTTGCAGCTTCAAAAGTCTTGCATCAGCAGAGAGTGAGCAACAGAGTGGAGTCAAGGTTTGCTTCTTCATTAGAAAAGTAAACAGATTTAACAGTGATGCTTGGGAAAATGATAGGCAAGAGAGACTTCAGCATTTCCTGCTTTAATAGTCATAAACAGAAAAATTTGGTTCTTAATACAAGAAATTATCCTTTGATCAAATTCATTGGCTCTGTCCACTTGTATTTTTCTGTTCCTCAGTCTTCCTCAAACATGGTTTTGCAAGTGATGTCCAGTCTCTCTCTCTATATATACAGGATTAACTCTGGGGAAAAGGTCTCTTTTTCTGTGTCCATATAAGGTAGAAAAACTGAGATCTTGTTAGTGGCATTTAGTTGCTGTCACATGGACAATGCTGATAAATACCAGCAAGGTCAGAACAGTGTCTTTATGACACTTTTTTAGCCTCTCTGTTGACAGCATTGTCAAGAAGCAAAGATGTAGAATTTTCTATTTTTTTTAGTGGTGTCCACCGATGTGATAAAACCACATTCATACATTTACACTCCTCAATTTTGTTCTTCAGGTCTGTCAGCCAGGAATCTTTCACCAATGCACAAAGTGCTAAAAGGTTTTCTAGAAGTAAAGTATCAAGCAAATGAATCAATAATCTACCATATTAGATGATTATCCTGCAATGAGCTCTTTGTGGCCAGACACCTTGCCTGTCATGAAAAGTATATTCACTTTATAAAAAATCCACTTGGGTGTTGCCTTCAGTACTAGGAGCTTGTTCATGGGAAAAGAAGAATGGCAGAATATAGCTGTACTCAATATAAAACCACGGTTTGGATCATAATCATCTAAAAAAATAGGAAAAAAAGACTTGGAAAACTTTGTTAGATATAATTTCAGTTCACTAATATAAAGTGTGTAATTCAGCTGTCATGGCACTAAAACTGCAGCTGTTAGCTCTCTAGAATCTTATGTTAACAATATGAACTTATGTCTTTTTTGACAATATTTGCATTCTTGAATCCAGAAGATTTTCAGTAGCTGAAGGAGTTGAATGCAACAACTGCTCATATTTCATATTGTTTCACTTGACTCTAAAATTGCAGAGTAGGAAATGTTTGGGCAAATGGAACTTGTGTTTGTTTAGTTTCTGCAAGCAAAGACACAAACACTTTTTTTCAGGCTATAGACTTCTGGGTTTTCCACTGTGTGTGCAATTTTAAAATATTTCTATTCAGTGACAAATAATTATCTCTAGAATTTGTGTGCTGCATGTATCCATTTGCATTTGTAGAAAAATTCAAGCATTTTTGCTCAGTACTTTCATTCACATGTTTGTTCTTTGTACTGTGTGGAAGCTTACGACTATAATGAATATAGTGCAATGCTTGAGGGGACTGGGAAAAAATACAAAAAGGGAGTAAATAACCTTAATTTGAAGGTACTTCAAGTCTGTCAGTGAAGCAATAGAATGAGAGCATAAATCCCTGCTCATCCTGGACAAATGTCCAGTGATTTGTTGACTCCTCTGTAGCAATTTGACTGGAGAACTTTGAGTTCTCCCTGTGCTGATGCCTAATATCAATAAATAGAATCTTCTCCTTTATTTTTCACTGACAAAGCCAAAAATCAGCACTGTACCACTTGTGTAAAGGTCCAGATTTATTAGCATCTATTCATGGAACTCCTAATCACTCTTCTAGTCAGAGTTTCAAAACAGCTTCTTATATGTGTTACTTTGTGGACCATTCATTGTCATACTCAAAATTAGATTTTATAAATATTCTTAGTTGCTTCTATTATTACTGAATTGTGTTGAAACCAGTTAATTTTATGCTGAGCCAAATTATAGCCCTTAAAACGGATTTCCTCTCAACATGCATTTGTTCCACACTATCTGGAAGAAGTGGTAAGTTCTTGAAGCCAGTCTGGAATGGAAAAGCCTGGGTTTAAACAGCACTATTGGTCAGGGACTGGTGGAAAGAAGTTTGCAAAGCCTGTGTAAGAATTCCAGACAGATTCCAACGTTTTTGAAACTGAAATCCTGTTTGGAGTGATGGTCTCTGGGGTTGGTGTTGTGTGGAGGTGTGTGAGTCCCGTGGTTTGCTAATCCCAGTTTAAATTACAGGTACAGTTTCTGATCTTCGTGACTACAGTCAGTGTGGGTTTGGTTATTCATGTCACTTTAAATACAGGGCTGTTGTATAGTTTTATATTTTAGGGAGTGATACACGTGTACAACTGAAGTCACACTGATACACTTATTAAGTGTTTACTGTACTAACTGTAACTTTACACTGTTGTCATACGAAGACACTCTGTACTTCTTTCTTTGCAGTTTACAATTTTGGACTTAAGTTGATAGTTCTGTTGTTTTCCTCCAAAATTAGTTTGCTCTGTGTTCTCTAACTTCTCCCAGTTTAAGTTGGTTTTGTTTGCTTGGGGTTTATTTTAATTAAAATTTACTAATTTTTATTTCATGCTTTTATTTCTTGTTTAAATGAAAGAGGAAACCTAGCTACATGAAAACTGCATATATGAAAAATGATGCAATATTTGAGTATCAAAGTTTCTGGTAGAAACCAAAGGTTTATTTTGATTGTTGGTTTTGTCACCTAAGGAAAAAATATGAGGATAATTTTATTGCTTTTTCATTTAATTGCTGAACATGGAATATCCTGGACTATCATTTAAAATATTTTTACAATTTTTTTGTTTTTTTAAAAGACAGTAACATGTATTACATGTTTGAATATTTCAGGCACCATAATTAATCATAAATTGACTTACATGTATAATTTTTTTTACCTAATTAACAGTGTGTTTTTAATATCTACCTTTGTAGCTGTAAGAGATGTCTCTCCTGACAGGGCAAAAATTGGGGGAAAATTTTGTTTGCCATTTCTTAGTGTTGCCTCTCAGCCTGTCAGTTGATCTGCACTAAAAGAGGTCTTCTGTAATCTAATCCACGTTTTCTTAGAACACAAAAAAAATCCATTGTGAAAGACAATTGCTTACAAAACCCTGGAGGTGGGAAGAGCAGAAGTTATTTTTTGTTGTCCAGCTATTCAGGGAGTTAAATTGTCTTACATGCTGGGCCTTCTGAGCCTTGAAATCCCCACAACTGTAGATTTTTGTGTTTTTCGGAGACTCTGAAAGAATTACGTGCAGAGATAGATCTAAGTTTCTTTGGAGATTAAAAGCTAAAAATGTAGTGCCCTTTCACCTCCACACAAGGAATTATATTTTCCTGCAGCTGAATTTATGAGGTCTCGCTCTTTAATAAGGACTTTTAAGTGCAAAAAAAAAAAAGGGGGGTAAATAATATAGCAGAGAGGACTTTTGAACTGTGGTCTGCCAGTGTAGCAAGCCTTGTGCACCTTCTGATAAGCTAAAAGATTTGAAGATAAATTCCCACCTCCTTTATAGAAGAGAGAACTGAGTCTTCTCAGTGGTTTCCTCCTACCATTTTTATATTGTGGACACACTTTGATTCTGAAATTTTAGCTAAATTTTTATTGTTTTGAGAAAAAATGGACATGAAATTTTTATGTTTCCTTTTCAGAAGGAAATGCTTCAGGTGATATAACGTGTCGTCCATGTGTTTAAGAAAATGCTAATTTGTGTTAAAGTGTACTTTATATCTTCATTTTACTTCATTATTCAGGATTTGCACTGTGGGGAAATCTTAGTTTAATCATAGTTCTAGCTGAAGTGTGAGAAATGCTGAATGCAGTGTGGCAATGGTTCACATAGAAAGTTTTTGCAATTTTCATCTGTAAAACTGGACAGGTAAAAGCTGACACCATGCACGTTTCAGATGGTTCTAGAAGTAGTGTCCTGATAGCTTTGTATTGAAAAAGATAAATTATATTTATACAGCCTGCATTTTAACTGTGATGTGCAGTGTGTTGGCAGCAAATTGTGGCTCCCCTTGGCAAGACTCATATAATTGCATCAGTGACCTACTGAGATAAGCTCAACCCAGACTCAGATTGCTGCTGCTTGTTCATTTTTAAGTGGAGAAAACCTCTTTTTGTTGTTCTCAGAAAGACTAAAAGAGCTGCTGTCATTGCCAGCACTATCAAGGGCATGGCATTGATCAATTTGTGGCTTTTTCAGCCATGAATGGGGCTCTTTGGAAGTGATTGACACCTGCAAACTAAGTCGTTGGGTCCTGAGCTTGTAACATCACCAGTAATTTAATTACACAGACAGGTAAGAGCTTGTTTGGAGAAATATTAAGATAGACGGGAATGGAGCAATGAGATTTTTGTCACATCACATTTTTCCTCTCCCTAATTCATCTGGAGTTTTTATCACAAGCCTTGTCTTGACATAGAGCACTTGAAGTAATTGCCAGAAATTGGCTGCTTCATAGCTTGATTTTAATGTAGTTTGGATTACTGAATTTTTGGACAGTTGTCAAGGTGGTGAGCTACTTTACAGAAGTGTCTTTTAGGAAGTGTGTGCCAAAATAATTAGTACATCATTTCTGCTGCCATTCCAACCTTGTCTTGGTCTTGCAGATTTCAGAAACTAAACTTGAGCTTAATAAGGTTATGCACCCTTTCCAGGATAAGGAAATGGGTTGAAATAACAGGTGGTGTTTAAGACAAGTGTGAAATCCTCTGTCAGACATGGTCACAAGGACTTGAGACTCTTCTATACCTCCCGTGGCCAGCAGAAACCTTTGATCCATTGAATAGTTATGCTGGACCTAGTTAGGTGATCAGTTCTGGAGATTTTTGGTTCCTAATAACTCTGTAACAAAGGTGAAAACCCTGCTTGTTTTCACCTTGTCTGGCCTCCCCCCACAAGAGTTTTCTCCTAATTACAGACAAGTTCTTTACCCTAACAGCAGTCCTGCCTTTCCCTGGCCGAAGCATAGGTTATCTCCTCTCTCCACAAGGTGTTGCAAAAGCCCTTCCAGTTTTCCCCCCTTTTTTATTTTCCTAATGCATACATCTCTGGAGCAGGTGTGGATGGTGACTCACCCATAAATACCCTGTAGTTGTCCTTAAATTCCAGAAGGCACCTATAAAAATGAAGACATATTTCAAAACTTTAAAATAAAAGATGATTAAAAGACAGGCAAGAGAATTATAGGAGAACTTCTCAGGAGAACTGTCAGCCTTTGGAGGGACCCATCCCTGGTTTATCCTGAAGGACTGCAGGCTGGGAAGGACCCATGCTGGAGCAAGGGCAAAGTGTGAGGAGGAAGGAGCAGCAGAGAAGACAGGTTACAGGTTAATCACAACCCCTCATTCCTCATCCTTTCTGTGCCACTTGGACTTGGCAGGAGGACGTAAAGGAATGGGGAATGAAGGATAGGTGTCTGGCCTGGAAAGAAGGAGTAGTGACTGGGGAAGGTATTTTAGCTTTTATCTCTTTCTAATCATTGCCAATCTTTATTTTTAATTGGTGCTACGTTACATTAATTTATTCTTCAGTCTGTTTTTCCTGTGATAATAACAGGCAAATAATTCACCCTGTCTTTATCTTGACCCATGAGCATTTCCATCTTATTTTCTCCCCCTGTTTTTTTGTGGAGAGAGAGTGAGGCAGGAGCCGGCTGTGGGATGCTCCTGGCAGCTGGGCAAGGTCAACCCACTGGAATTATTTGAGGGTAGGAGGGAGTAAGTTTTGGGGGTTTTTTTTTGTTTGGTTTTTTTTTTTTTTTTGGGATATTAGCCCTTAAATTCTATACAATCCTGCTTAGTAGGCTCAGTGTCACAGTCATAACTTCCTTTTTTATTGCTTCTCCTAAAGCCTTGAAGGGAGAGAAAAATCCCACCTTCCCTGAGCAGACACATGTAATTGGAAACACAGCTGGTATTTACTGTTCTCTGCAACAAGGAAACTTTGTCTCCCAACAGATTTACAGCCCCATGACAATCAGTATATTTATCTAAAATTGTGATTGCCATTTCTTCAATTACTCTAAAGCAGGAACTGGTTATTATTCGACACAAGAGATATGGATGGGGACGTTGGCATCAAAGCAATTTTTAGATATTTATAGGATTTCAGCACAGTGAGAAACATTGTTTTTAAGATGAATGGGTTTTTGTAATCAGCTAATTGTCAGTTGTTTTTCTGAGCAGCAATCAACTGTATTCTGAAGTTGCATTTATTTTTGGACTAGTGCACCTTTTGCAAATTTTTTTCAGTCTGCTGAGAACCGTACAGGAAATAAGACACTGGAAACTGCAGGAACTGAACAGCAGATGTGAGGTTCTTTTTGCAGGGATGGCACCTGTGCTGTGAGGATGCCTTTCTTCAGCACAGAGACATCGAGCAGAGTTGTGAAACCCAATGGAAAGAGGCAATTAATGGGTGGTTGGCTGTTTTGCTGACATGACAGTGCCAAAAAGATCGGTCCTTTTGTACGGTTCCCAATAATGCTGGAGATTTTCTGAGCAATTACTTGATTCAAACACGAGGGTAAGTGGTGGTTGCTTCTGAATGGTATTTGCTTCAGAAAACTACATAGAGATCTAAAATAATGGTAAAGAAATAATCTCTACATACCATATAATGTAAATTATTGTGCAGCGCAATCATTCAGTTTTCCACAAAAGCATATAAGTCTAGTTCCTATCTAAAAATGTACTATTATTTGTATGAAAACAGACGCTGCTTTTGAGCATTTGATCTCATTGAAAGCAGATTGTAATAAGTAGCTCAAAAATTGAAGCTCATATTTTTAAAGTGCTCTGTAAAAAAAAAAAAAGGAAAAAAAATTAAAAAAATCATATTAGCAGTGCACATTTCATTATAAAAATGCACCATAGGCAGTTTATGCTCCTAAAATGTAAAATAGGAAAGGGCTTATGTGGTGAACTTCTTCACAGCTCTAGATGGAGTAAAAGGATTAATATTTATGCAAAGGCTTAATCCCATGAAAAGTTATATCTTGACTGATATCCCCTTTACCACTTGAGTTGGAAGAACACCCACAGTAGATATTAATATCTGTTACATGGTGTTTTAAATCCTGTATTTGAAGGTAAATTTTTGAAGCAAAATTTCTGCTGTGGCCCTGTGCAAGACTGTGCTACGGCTTAACATATGGTGGCACTTAAAAAATTACTTTAGTAGGGTGTTTTCATGAATAATATCAACAAAATACTTAAGTTATTGCTGAAAAAATGTTTAGTATTAAAAACCTAGGACTATGGCAGGAGGGCTGGTCTTTAAAGTCCCTTCCAGCCCAAATCATTCTGTGATTATGGACTGTGGATATGGAAATGCAGCTAGACCAGTTCTATCAAGAGTTCTTTGATACATTCCTGTAAAATAAGATTCTCACTCTATAAGCTCATCTGTTTTTTGGTAAACCAGACAGCAATTTTGTGCAGTGTATTATATTGTAGTAGCACCTGATGGTGGCAAATAATCAGTGGGACTTAGAGACAAAATTGGGGCATGAAATGGAAGACTATGAGTCCTACGTGAAGATACAAGATTTCAAACTTAAAGACAATATTCCCCCAGATAACAAACATCAGAAAGTAAAAATCAATTTTTCTTCTATCATTTTTCTGCCTCTTAAGTTGCAATTCAGCCTTTGCCTTCAACAGAAAAAAGTATTTAATTTGGGGTATATTGTAGCACCTCTTCTAATAGGTACTGTTTCAGAGCTAACTCTGAGATAGTTTAGAGCTTACAAGGATTTATAGAAGGATAGTTTTCCCAAGTCCAGTGCATCCTTTGGTTGTGCACTTAGCATTTGTGGGGTAGTGGATGCTAATTTTCAGGAACAAGATGAGTCAGAACTGTTTTGAGTCACCTGTCTTTAATGTTCAGCACTGAGGTCCTGAATTCCCATTGCAATTCTGTGGGCATCCAGCCCCCTCTGAAATCTCAGCTGACAGACATATCCCTGGGGAGATGTCAGAAAAAGGTGTTGATATCCTGAACTGAATATAAGGAAATGTGTCAGAGCTGGTTGTAGGTCTGTGAGTCACCGGTGAATGGGATGTCTTTGTGAGCATGGGAATGAATTAGCTGGTTGAAAACCTAGAAAGGGAGATGAAGAGAATACAAATGGCATCATAAAGCGGTACCACAGCGACCACCAAGCTATTCCTGAGCCAAATAGGACATGGAAAGCAGGCTGAATACTGTGCCAGTGTACTTGTGGTGCTTCTCCCAGAAAACTGGGTGGCCTGGATACCCTTGCATGCCATACCTGGCATGGTTTTGCCAGGTATTGTTTGGATGATGCAACAGGCAGAGACACCCACAGTGTGTGAGTGACTCTGTGCTTTCATAAAAATGACAGGTATTGTGATACTTGCCTTTAGTTTTCCTCTGCTTTTAGCACGAGTAGCCCAGGCAGCTGAGTCCTTAGGCAGAAAAATTAATTTGGTGCATTGAGCCATGACCTTCTATCTGATTAGAGGATGTGTACATAGCATGTAGGTACATGGATAGATAAATACTCCAAATCAGGAAAGGACACATGATGGATTTTGCTTGTAACCTACATCTTATTTTAAGATGCAATAAACTGATTATTTTAAAGCAAACAGCATTTTGATGAAACTGAGCAACCTTAGCTTGTTTGGCCAGTATAAATTCTTTCAGATTAAGATGAATGTTTGTTTAATCAGGTATTCATGCTTGCTTTGTCTCCCTCCATTTGGCTGTGTGCACTGCTACTCCAGCTGTGCATTTTAAACAGTCCCCATATTTTTCTGATAGTTACAGCTTGCAGTACATCTCCTTACAGAATTGTTCAATGTTGCACATGTGCCTGTATCCCAGCTAAACCAGGGAATTGTAAGTGTTACACAATGCTGTCACCTGATGGTAAGAAGTGATGGTATTGGAGGCTTGGAGCTTGGTTTTCTCTCTTAGTTTTAGTCTGTGTTAATGGCATGTCTGACTTTGTGTTATAACAAAAAATATATTACACTCTGTTTTGGTAAAATGGAACATAAAAAAATCGCTGGTTTCTCAACAGTCAGGGAGTAGCTTTACTGTTTTAAAAAGACTATTGTTGAGATCCCTCATCTGCATAATTTAACTTGCTATACTTACGGCTTTGGCCACAACTGCAGATTTGGAAGCAATTGCTTTATACAAGGCCAAGAGATATTTAAATAATTGGTAACATTTAAATAAATGGTAAATGTTCTCCAATTTTTAACTGGGCAATTCAGTTAAATCTAGTTCTATTAGTTATGATAAACATGAGAACTATCATGTCATACAATTTATTTGTACACTGACCTTTTTCGAGATGATCCACCAAGGAGAGAACTTCTTAACTTATACTGGAAAAAAACCTCAAACAATTACACTAAAAAAAAATAAAGGGCACTAGTGCCATGTCAGACACCTTTAATAACAAGAAAAAAACCCCTGGAAATTCACAGGGAAACAAAATTGTACATACTGATCAAAAAGATAGAAATGGTGATGTTTGTTTCAAGGAAATGAAATCATTCCTTCCCACTATCAGTATACTATATTTTTATTAGAAGTCAAGAAGTCAAACTTCCTGGCTGTGTTAGGACAAAAATACTGCATCTTGGAAAATTTTGTTTTGCTTTTGCTTTTTGTTCTCCTGATTGACCCAAACACCTCAGCTGCTTTGTAGCTTTACCTCTTCTGAACTTCTGGAATAACTTATCCAATGTTCAGAACTTGAGATGAGGCAAAAATAAATTGTCCCCAACAACCCTGTGCTAAATCTGTGAGAATCTAAACAGATGGCTTTTGTTTAATGGGGTTAATTGATTATTGAGAAATGTAAGGCAGATCTGTCACGGGTGGAAGATTAAGATCTGACGAACTTATGCTAATGCAGCTGAGTTTGACCATAGTGATTACATGAGGCTTCAACAGAGTGGCCAAACCAAAATTATTTTGAGGTTTTTGAGGAAATTTATATTGATCAGCAGTGCATTGTAATGTACTTTGGGGGAAAAAAAAATTGAAATGATCCCATCTTCTTCCAGATGCTGAGTTCTGTTAAATTCCTTTGAAGGGGACAGTTATTAAATACCTGAATTCGAGAAGTTGTACAAGGTAGATAATTAGAAAAACTTTTCCCTTATTGAGTAACTTGACATTATGGTTGATTTTTTTTTTCCTGATACTTGAAGTCCTTCTTTCTGTGTGACTTCATGGAGCTGTTATTGGAATTGCTTGGTGAGGGGAACAGGAAGAATTTTTCAATCTTGCTCTCACAGAAGTACCTGTTAGCTGTGTTTCTAACTTTTTTTAAATTCAGAATGAAAAGCACACTTTTATAAAGGTGGCAGAACTGCAGGCTTGCTGGAGCACACACTTTTTTTGCAGTTCACAGATAGCCTCAATCCTCAGAAAGCACCACAAGTTATTAAGCAATGCTGTGTGGACTAATATAGGGTAAAAGGCCTTTAATAAAGGGTGGATGTACATAGCTGTAAATTAATTCTCACATAGCAACATTGTAATAAATTATTTTTTCCCTGAGGTATATCCTTACATGTGTATATCCCAGTCTTAATGTATTTTTAAAAGATGGGGTTTATACTTTTCAGTTTATTCATAAAGTTAAAATATTTATAGCACCTTTTCCTAGTAAATGTAGGATGTCACACATACCTTATGAGGGCAGAAGCATGCTGGAGAGCTTCAGAGGCTATCACCTTAGATTTCAGCAAAGATAAACGTGATATGTCTTCATCAAAGGGCCAAATAATTCAAAGGAGAAGAGTCTGTCACAGCAATTGGAATTTGAAGTTATTACCAGAGAAAAGCTCCTTTAGAATACAGTTAGCAGAGCATGAAGAAAATGATTTTCATGGTGGCAATTAATCAAATGTAGGACAAACTGCGTGAGGATAGGAATATCTAATCCAGAAGAACTCTTCTAGCAGTTTCCAGTTTTCCGATTTAGAAGCAAAAAGTCAATTTTGATTATTTCAGACTACTTGAAAATCCATTGAGAGGTGTCCTGGAGGTCTCTTGTGTACTTTTACTGAGTGGATCCTCCTCAATGTGCTTGTGAGAGTGGGGCAAAAATGCCTGCAGCAGAACACAAGCTTCACGTTGGCTCCTGCCCATCCTCATTTAGAACTTACTATATTACAGTTTTTTTAGTGGTTTCTTTTCTCCATACTTTAAATTTTATCATATTTCAGAGCATCTTTGGAATTTAAAACAGGCTGAGTACTTAAACCCCAAATTTTGCTTATCTCCTCCAGGCAGTGGTTATTAGTAGGGGAGGGAATTTAATTTATGATTTATTATCTATTTTCAGAAAAGCTTTGGACTACAGAGAAGCCCATCCTTGCTTTCCCTTGCAGAGATGGGATAATGTAGCTGTTTGCTGATCTCAACAGGTTTTGTGTGTTCTGTTAGAGAGTCTGTCACATTTATTAGTGGAGTTTAGGCTTCAGAGTTGCCTGAATTACAGTAGTGATTGTTTGCAACTGTTCACTGCTCTTTATTATATGAAAAAATTCTGAACAATATCAGTGAATGTAGCTGTTCAGCTTATAGACCCTTTATAAAGAGTGTGAGGGGTGCTTAAAATCTTGTCACATATGAGCAAAGAATTGTTTAAGTTACCCAACTGGGCACGCTGAGTAAAAAGCTGTATCCTAAATTGCCTCCTTCTTGAAAAATGGCTGTATGGGAGAAATGCATTCTTTAAACCTTGTGATGAAAATATTCCTCTTAGTTTGGAATAATTAAAGTTAATAATGTGTAATTCATATGGTGACTTTCTGCCCCATTTGTGCTGCTCCAATGTGGAAAATGTAGCGGGAAACAGTTATCACAGTATTTAATTCCTGATGTTCTCTGGCATTTTAATTTCTATTACACAATTGGAGCCTTCAGATTTTCATGTAAGGAAAGTGAATGAAGTGGATGAGGCTTAAATGAGGAGGACGAGTCAGAAGAGGGTCTATGATGCCATTGTCAGATACCATTTGTGGCACTGGTGAGGAGAAGCAGTTTTTCCACTCTTGTTACAGTCAGTTCTCGAATTTTTGCTTCCTAAACCACTCACTGGCAGCTGTGGTCACCCCAGAAAGTAGGTACTTCCTGTTTTTTATGTGGTAGGATGGGGAGAAGGTCATAAACCATGGATAAAAGCAGGTATAAGATTTTGTGGAGATTAGAATCATAAGTACAGCATGGCTTCCGTGTGAGGAGCAGCTGCTTGGAATCCCTTCAGTTTGGAAATGCAACAACTGGGTGGAGGGTAGAGAGGGCAAAAAGGCTTTTAAGAAATCATGAAAGCAGTGATGTGGTAACAGGAGGGCCTCAAATGAAGCAGCAGGTCGTGGGTTTGAAACAAAAGAAGGGATACTTCTTCACACACTGTGTGGTTCATCTGTGTAACTTCCTGCACTGGAATCTTGAGGTAAATCCCCGTGAAGTTTGAGTTATGGAGCTTTGAAATGCAGCTTGGCTTTCTTCAGGGGGACAGCAGTAGTGTCACACTTTGCAGGGTCAGGCTCTCGGTACAAAGCAGAGTGGATACAAAAACCAAATGTGGGGCAGCACAAAAGAATATAAAAGCATAAACCGAGCATAGGAAATGGCAGTTACATTACTTTTTTGGCAATACTAAGGACACCATGCTGCAAGAAGACTGTTTCAATAGTCCTTTCTAAAATTCTTCGTAGAGATTGAGTCTTTTCACCCAGTTTAATTATCCTCTCGTGACCTTGCAGTGTTGTTTACTAATTGTATTAGAGCCAGCTTGTGTATTCTCCTCCCTAATCTCTTTTCTTACACAGTCTGTCCAAAGAGAGAGTGAATTCTGGCTGAGCCACAGCTGTAAGTGGTGGCTCCAGTGGAATCCAGCCTGGCACAACATGCTGAGCCAGACAGAGTGGCTGACATCTATTAATAGTGGGAGTGAACTATAGATCCCTAGGACAAAAGAAGGATGGGAGTAAAATTTCCTGTGACAAGATAAAGATGTCATAACAAGATTATGCTTATAGGCAATTTAAACTTCTGTAAAAATGATCTCAAAGTTCACGAGACATGATATGATGGAGAGAGTGCCAGTGATTGCAGTAAATAATCATTTTATGAGCAATTGTGTTATAGTAACCCTAATAAATTCTGTTTCTCCCAGGCTGAGGTCACTCTCCCCCTGTCTGGAGCACATCTTGTAACTGAATTTTCTTCAGCTGTACCTCAGAACAATAATCTCTGTGTAAATAGAGAAAACCAATATTTCTGGTGCTCATGACTTGGGAACAAAGGAATTTAAACTTTCATAGTACACAAGATGAAGTGTAGAACTTGATGAAAGAAAACTCAAATCCTGGAAGCTAATTTTCCATTTTTAAACACTAATATACTGATTCAAAAAATAAATGTTTAAATTATGGTGATACTAAAAGGTCCTGCTTATAATCTTGAGTTGGACTTCTAAAAGGCACTGAGGGAAATATTGCCCCAAGTAGAAGCAGAAAGCACATATTAGAGCTGTCTTTAAAGTGTGAAAATTTAAACCAGTTGGATAAGCTCTCTGGCTGAAGGTTTCTTGGAAGTGGGAAGCTAATAAGTCTTTAGAATTGAAATGAGAGCTTGAGAATTTACTCTGCATGAGGAATTTTAGATCATGAGAATATTTTAGGTAAACATGTGAGGTAAAGTGTCTGGGAAGTTTCCTTCCACAGCAGATGTTGAGGTATTTCTGTTTTCTTATGCTTTTACTCCATTACTCGAGATTTTCTTGTCTCTGTGATTTTCATTTTTTCCTTGACAAATTCTCATCTGAATGTTTAGCCACAGATTCTTTTGCTGTTGAAGCAATTGAAATCAGCTGATGGGCAATGGATTCTCTCTGCTGGGACCCAGCAAACAGGTTCAGCTACTCCAGTGCACGTGTTTCTTCTGTAGTAATCAGGTCCTCTCTACGAGGCTTCCCCTCTTCTGAGGAGGGAACTGGCTTTGCAGCATCACAGGAGCAAATGGAGAATAGAGAGGAAACAGTGGTTGTACCTATACAGAAAACAAGGGATACAGCTGCCAGGAAAAAAAAAATAAATCAGAAGGGTAGAGATAGATTGGTGGGGGAAAAAAGTGGTAGAAAATGCAGGAGTGACACCGGTGGAGAAGATGGAGAATGCTTAGGAGGAAAAAATGTAAAGAAAAGGTAGTGTTCAAGGGAATTAAATAGGACTATTACTGTAGTTTTTCTTTGTAATATTTTTACAAAAAAAAGGAGAGGGAATGACATTTTATAAAGCTTTTTAATAACCAAAGTTGGCTCAGTTTAATTTTCAGCACAGTGAGGTGTGGAGCCCCTGGTTCCTTATGAAAATTTGAGGAGGAGCAGCTCACATAAGGGAGTGTTAATTCAGGTGAGTTGTGCAGTGCCTGCTTAATACACTTGAAAGGTGAACAGGCTGCAGGTGGAGTGGGTCAGTGAAGTCAGGTACAGTTCAGACACTGCATGGCAGGTGACCCCTTCCTTCAGGGGTGCTCTGTCAGAATCCATGGGCACTGCTATTTTAAACAAGCCTGAGACTGACTTGAGAGTGTGTACAATAAAAACCTTTAAAAAATAGAAACTCAAACTGCTCTGCTGTGCACTTTAGTGCGAGCAGGAGGTTTTTCTTCACTGGTGGTTGTCACTGCACTGCTCAGGCTTTATTTCATAAGCTGATACCGTACTAATTTAAACTTTGACTTCCTATTACAAAGTATAAATCAGAAGATTAAAAACCTCCTGCTATAGATTTTTTTAATAGAAAGTGACAGTTTAATTTGGCAGAGTTGAGCTGAAAGGATGCTTAAACCTAGTAGAGAGTGCCAGCATCAGCAGCTCCAGAGTAGCTGGAAATGAAAACAGAAACATGAATAATTAACAGTTAAGCTTGAGTTCCTCAGATATTTTGCAATTACTTATTTTAGCAAAGTTTTCTTCCCAGAGTTCTATTTTTGTAGTCAACCTGGTTTTGCTTACTGAAAAATAGTGGATATATGTCCCTTTTGTTTCACAATGAAAGTTTGGGGTTTGATGCTTTTAATTAAAAGTATAGTTTGCCAGGTAAACTTTTTTTTTTAGCAATATGTAGTTTTACTTCTTGCTGTCACATCGGTGTTTCTTTCCCAAAATATGGCAACATTTAAAAATATAATAATTTGTATTTGTTGAGTTCCACAAGGTACAATACATAATTGACAAGCAATTGAAACCTTGTTGTCAGGGCCTTCTGATCAAGCGTGCAGCTTTCTGTAACAACACTGAGCTGTTAAACATCTGAGTTACTCCATGTGCTTACAGTAAACAGCATTCAGAAGACTGTCATCCCCATAATGGCACAGAAAATACTACTTTTTTTTGTCTGTTTATACCGTTTTTCCTACTGGCTGTGCAACAGCTTCGTGAGGTGGAATATGATTGAACCATATGGTGGAATCAAAGCAGCCAGTTTTTTCCCTGCAGGGAAATGACTATGCAAAACCCTTTTTTTGAAAGTTCTTTTATATATTTCAGCCTACAAGAGATTTTGTTAACTCAGATGGTGATTTGAATTAAGAAATTGGTTCAGAGCATCCCGTTGGTAAAATCTATGCAATTTTGCTTTGAGAAAAAATATTTATGCCTGCAAAACTGATTTTTTTTTCCACGCTGTGCTCCCTTACTAAGTAGGATGAAAGTCTATTTTCCTCCCAGTTTCTTCTTCATAATACTCTAATTTGGAAAACATTTCTTATTTGAGAAAGGTATATACTTTTTGTAGGGAACAAGAGTAAATTTAACTTCGGTTCTGCTGCTCTGACTTCTGTTATAAGTGTATTTCTAGCAGCAAGTACCAAATTGTAGAGATATAGTAGTACCAGTTTTTCTTTTCTTTTGGAGGTGATTATACTTAATCAAAGAATATTTTCCATTGGAATAACCTGCATTTTACTGCAGCCTCAAATTAAAAAAAAAACTTTTTTAGTAAAAAACAGAGGTCACGGAAGTGGTATTTAATATCAAAATTCTGTTATTTATTTCACTCTGTAGAAACACGGAAAGTGTTGTACTGTATAAAAAACAACCAACTAAAAAAAACTACCACAAAGCCACCCATAACCAATATTGTGGCTTTGTGAACACACTAGGAACAGTTTTCTGATTTTATCCGAAGCTTGGTTAATATTTTTTCCATTGAAATCCTTCATTCCATCCTTACCATGCTTCCTTCCACCTCCCTTAAATATCAGCATATATTGATATTACCATTCCTTGCATTTCATACCTGTTCTTGAGCTCTCTCAAGCGGGAAGATTTGCTTCCCAAAAGTGTTTATAAACAAGAAGACCCTGTCTCCTGCTGTGTGGAAGTTTTTTGTGTTAGTGTGTTTTGTGTTAAAGTCAACCCACCTGAGTGAAATTCCTCCTTCACTGTAAAGGATAGGGAATCTTGCTGAAGCAATTCTAGTGGCATTTCTCTCCCAAGGTAAAAAAAAAAAATAAAATAATGGAAGGCTCAGCCTTGTGATGGCAATGTCTTTGGTGTGACTGGTGTAATTAGGGAAGCAGACCTAACGAGGTATTCTAGTGAAGTATTGTGAAATTTATAGTAACAACAGGTACTCTCAGTCTCTAATTATCCTGGTGCATGGGGACCAGGGAAAAATTAAAAATACCAACCCAAAACCAACCAAAAACCCCCCACCTGAATACTTTAGTAACTCAAAGCAGTGGAGCTGTAAACTAAGGGAGTTTTGCATTATTTGGCTTCTGACATAATGTGAAGGCCTTTTTAGAAAGTGGAGTTAGTGAAGTATAGGACCTAATATTCTCTTGTTCTAATGCTGCTTATATAATAACATAATGAAAGGGAAAACTATAGGACTGAAGTGCTTTCAGGCTTAACATAATTAAGTAGACAAATGTTCTTGTTCTTTTCTTTAAATGTCAGATTCGGTTCTCATTATTTTAAGAACTTTAGTGAAGACGTAATTGGTCAGGCAGAACTTTCACCAGGCATGTTGGTCCACGAGCCTGAGCTTCTCAAATGCTAATCCCAACTATATTTTATTACTCTTCTTATTAATGCAAAAAGTGTGATGTCACTTTTCTCTGATTTCTGCCATCAGTGAAAAGGTTACTGACCAAGGAGGGCTCTTGCTTCTTGCCTTTGCAGATTGTTTTCAGCTTTAGCTCTGAGAATACATTGACAACGTTGCTCAGAGGTAAAGATGGCTTTCTTATTGGAGTGGACTGTCAAATAGAACCAATTAAAATCTTCACCTTCATGTAAGTTGTAACATATTTTTTCATGTGTGTTATTCGAAATTTGTTAGAGGCTGTTTAGATAAGAACTGGGTTTTCCCTTATTCTTCAGAGTATTTGCTGTAGGAACTCACAGCAGGCCTGTGCCTGTTCAAAGGGTGGTGGATCAAGCCATATTCTAGTCCAAAATATCTGTTTTAGCAGTGGGTTAGAGTGCTTTAAAACCTTGATGTTCATTAAAAGGATAATTTTCCCCTCGGTAACTCAGTTATTTGGAGCAAAACAAAACATTTCTGTCTAAAATATGTGTTGCAGGAATGCCAGAGAAGGAGGTTAATGAGTATTCCAGCTGCAAGAGAATTCAGAGGGAAACAGTGGATACAATACAGAAAACTGTGAATGGGGTGAGAATCCTTTCCTTAATACTCCTTTGTACAAATAGCTACATGTATTACACAAAGTGAGCTCTGTATAATAATAGCAATAAATGCTAAACAGTTATAATTTCAGTTAAATAGTGCCTCGTGGCCTAGGGAGGAACATTCTGATTAGTGTCCACTCCTTTCCAAGTGATCATTGAATAGTTGACAGTATTCAGAAAAATATAGGAAGGGTCATTCAGTCTTTGCTATTAGAATAAAATTTTCACATTTGGGATTGGAGAATTTGACATGATTTGTTTTTAAGACCTTTTAAAGATACCATCCACGGCTTGAAAAGATTGTGAGATACCAAGAAGTAACTCTATTGCCAACGAGTTTTTTGTGGAAATAGGTAGATATTACGATAAAGGTCAGAAAAATACTTTTCCAAAAATCACTATTGGTGTCATGTGTTAAGGGGATTTTGATGGAATATTTGGTTTCTAATTGAAGAGTTTATAGCAGAGTTTTGGAGAACTTTGCTTTTCACAGGAACCTGTAATTATTCTTGAAAAAGAAGTTATCCACATTATGTGAAATGCTACTGATAGCATGATCACTTCAGCGTGGTGGATGTGTTACACCTCACACAGAGCACAGTTTGTAGGATGACACAGGGAATCCAGTCTGGTAGTCTGTCTGAAAGCTGGATGATAGGATGAGTAACGAAATGTCATCTCCTGTGAGTTACCAATATCCTGTTCCTGAAAGATGGACACAAATTTAACTTTTATTCCCTCAAAAACCAGCCTTTCATAGCAATGTTTTTAGCAAAGCTAGGATTCTTGAGCTGCCTGTGGCCAGTAAGTGCCTTTTTTGTTGTTGTTGTTACTTTAACCTCACCCCTATATTTGAATCTTATCCAAACTGATCACCCAAGAACCAAGGCACAATGGATTACTTTCTGAGGTGCAGGATTCAAAAATAATCAATAGATACTGCTTTTTCTTATTACCTGCTAAAGAGCTCAAGTTGTTTCCTGAGAGAAAAATATATTTTCAATGTCTTTATGTACATGTTGTCCCTCAAGGGAAAAGCAGAATACAACCAATCTGCAGAAATTTGAAGAAATTTTGTGAGTCTAGTTAATTCACTATCCAACAAGAATTCCTTTGTCAAGCTTGTCAGTATGGAAGCAGGACATAATCTGGGAAACATTGATAAAACATGACAAAGAGCTTTTAGTGTGTTTGATGTGTCATGCAAATGTAAACAAATGCTGCTGCATAAAGTGAAATTGTATGGCAAGGAGCTTGAAAACAGTGGAAAAGCTCTCCTCCAAAACAACAGAATGAGCAAAAAGACCATGTAAACCCTGCTGTTCTTTTACACTACCTGAGAATGTTGGGCAAAACATATCGCTTCTTATTTCTCAGCTGAAGAATTAAGTGTACAACGTGCAAAATAAACATTGAACAATTGCCAGAAGCTTTCAAGAGCAGCTTCTGGTTTACACCTAATAAGATTGAAGTCAACAACTCTCTCATTAAGGTGTTCAGAGAAATGTGGAGGCAGGTAAGATGCACAGTAATTTGTTAGCATGGATCTTACAAAGCAGAGGATGTATCTCCTTATTCCAGATGACACCAAGGCAGTGGGTAGTGCTTACCAAACCGAATCAATTTACTTCAGAAGAGTTGCAGGGAAAAGCATTCCTTCTGTTGGCATTTTTAGAAATGTATCTGGCTGATTTTTAGTATCAAACACTTCCAAGAAAGAGGAAGATGGGGTTTTTTGCTTTTGGGGGGGGTGGGGGGAAACTCCTTAGTGTGCAGGAACTTGCTGAAGGAATACCTAAATCTTTTAAAGTAGAATCAACATGCAAATGCTGCAGCACAGGGAAATGTAATGTAGCTGTACTTTTTGGTATGAGAAAAAAAGAAAATGAATGGTGTATTGGCTATAGGAGGAGAATTTTGCACGTTCTAGAAATGATCTGAGAAACTGAGGATTTTTTAAAGAGTCTTTATCAGTATGTAACCAAAATTTAGAGTTTCTAAGTTTGATATAGTCACCTTGCCAGCTAATAGGAGGTAAATAGAGAAGTGCCTGATGGCCCATGTGCTATACTGGGACCTTTTTGTTTAAATGTAGGAAACCAACACAGGAATTGCTTTCTTGATGTAACTGCACCTCTCTGAAGTTCTCTGTTGACAAACACACCAGCCTGTGTGTATTAATAGCCATTAATAGCATGTGCTCCCAAAGGAAATATAATTTGCTTCAGCATTTTTTTTTCAGGTGCACAGAAGGAGAAGACAGATTGAAAAAAGCCTTAAGTAGCAGCCAGTGTGTGCATTTTGTGTCTCCCTCTTTTAATGTTAAATTCTTCTCCTAGGAGACTGATACATGGATCATCTCATCATATCTGTCCAACCACCCATCCTGTCTCCCATTGAAATACACATTAAGCTCATCTATTGTGAAATAAATCCTCAGAAATCTCTCCAAAATAGACTTAACAGGTGTAATGGATTGAATTAAAATTGAGTGACTTAACGTTTAAAAAATACTTGGTAAAATAGTTAATCCTGATGAAAGGTATAAATACCTTGCCTGAAGCAAAGATAACTTTGAACTATAAATAATGTAATACATTTTAATCAGTTTTACTGCAACAACTTTTATCTATGAAATAAGCTATCTTGGAAGCTCTTTTCAAGTCAGTTGAAAGAAGGATATAATTTGCTTGAAAAGTATTTTAGCAGTGAAATCTCCTTAGTTTGGAACCTGGGGAATCTTGTAATGGTTTACTCTCTTTCTTTCTCTATGTAACATCAACTGAAAAAAGACTTACTGAGTACTTGCCTAAAGTGGTACAGAAAATACAAGTTGAGTTACAAGTTTCTTTCTTGTCAAAACAGTACTGGTGGACCATATTTATTCAGAAAGCCATGGAAGATTTACTAGAGCAAAATTCACAGTATTGCAGTATTATGTACTGTTGAAGCTGCTTGTTCCTGCTTAAAATAGAAAGGTGGTACCTGACAAAAATTTAAAATCACTGTGCAGAGAAGGGATATTTTGGCATTTGAACGGGAAGTTTTGAGCCTTGTGCAATACAGTGGAGTTTCTGGGATTCTTTCCTCGAGCAGAATTTAACAAAGATAAAGCTTTATAACTAAGTTTTGTGCAAAATATACTTCTTTCCATCTAGGGAAAAAAAAAAACAGTATTCCTCCTTGTAAGGACTCGAGCAGGGTGTAGCTGTGACAGTGGCCATGGTCACCAGTGTGGTACCATGGCTAGCAAGGCAGCAATTGCTATTACAGATTTTCCAGACTTTTCAGAATACCTGCCTTGTAGTTCCACATCACTCGGCTGTGGATCTTTTTGGAAGGTCCTTATACAGTATTTCAGCACCCTCTAGAATGTTCTCGTTTCCCCACAGGAGGCTCTGGTCTGTAACCCTGAGTGCATAACACAACAGCTGGTGTCACTGCCAGCGCGTGGCAGGAGTAAAACAGCTTGTGTTACCATCTGCTGTGCTCCTGGGACATGTTTAAACTGCCCTGTTGCTCTGAGAGAGGTGGCAGGGGACTGCTTCTCTTAAAAAGGAAGAAAGGCACTTGGAAATTAAAAAGCTTATTTTCTAGAGATCGTAACGTTTTCTTCCCCCGTCTTCTGTGAAGTCCAGTTAGGCTTGTCTTTGTGATCTAAAGTAGTGTGCTGATGGTGTTAAAAACCCAGGTGGAGATAGAGATGAAATAATGGGGCACCAAGTACATTTTGACCCAACCAGGCTGCAGTCTATATCTGAGGTACGTGCTTCAAAACTCCAAAAGGTATATCTGGACAGCAGTTTAATCTGTAACTGGTAATGGTGAAGTACTCGAATGGACAACAGAAGCTTGAAACTTTTTAATGTGTCAATATAGACTTAATCCATGAAGACTACTTCTACTTCTTCCTCCCTACAAAGGGAATATTGCTGAAATGGCAGCAGAGAAAAAACCACAGTCACATCCTTACTGGGAAAGTTCCCTAGTTTTGGGTAGGTTAAAATTGCCTCGTTGTTTTAATATTTAGCAAATTAATAGCTACCTATAAAAGCCCTAGAAAAATATGGACCGTGGCCTATGTGATGTTGTGGCCTGGCTTTCTTGGTCATGGTTTTCTTCAGCAGTCTCTGTAAACAGTTTGAGGACCTGGATTAAATGAGTAAATATTGCTAACTCACAAAATCTTTCTTTTTCAGCTCTGCAGTCTCTAAGGATGGACCTAATCTCCACTGAGAATTTACAACTGTTCATGTAACAGCTGTGTCAAGCCCAAAAGGTGTTTTTTATTTTTTATTTTATTTGTAACTCCTTATAGCATAGTAGCATATTTTTGCAGGTAGTACTAGTATATGATTATTTTTTTCTTGGCATAAAGTGCACAGCTGTCAAAGTTTCTTTTAATTTGCTGTATTGTCTAAACAACCGTTTCAAGGGCTAAAATGTCATATTTTAAATTTTTTTCCCCTCAAATATTTCAGTGTGAGCATTCTGTCTCTTCTCAGCTTGCAGTGAGTTCTGACAAGGCCTGCTAATCAGGTAGGTGGCTGTCTCTGAAGCAGAGTTCCTTGGGAATAAGTTTCAACATTATCTGTCACCTGGTATTAATTGTCTTGTGGCAAATGGTATTTCTAGTGGTATTAACCACTGTGGTGCCATCACCCTTCCTTAGTGCCTGCTGACTGTTCTGCTTGTGGTTTACATGCTGTCTCTAAATAAATAACGTCTTCAAGAGACCTCACAGGTAGAAAATCGGTCTAATGTTCTAGGAAAACTTCTCAAAGCCCTGACTGGCATTGTTTCAGTACCTTATTTCAGCCTAACCCATTACCACTGTCACTTGAATCATACAGAGTATGATTTTGCATGGTCACTTTTATCCACAGAATCTCTGTGTAGGCTGAGGGTGAAGGGACAGGCAGCGTGTTTGTTAGTGGTGCATCTGTGGATGTTTTAGTAGTGTTCCAAACTGCAATTTCTTTCAAGTTGTGCATTCTAAAGAATATTGAAACACAGTTTTCACTCTTCTCTTAATGCACTAAATGAGTTATACCTATTGTCTTATGAGAAAAGCTGTATAATGGTTATGCTGTAAAAGAAACTCATTCCACTGCAGTAAGTCCTTTTTAATAGTTCAGTGAGACACTGCACCTCACTCAGACAAGAAAAGCTGCAATGAACATGGCAGAGCAAGAAAAGTCAGCACTTCCCTCATCTCATGTGCATTCATTATAAAATCAATACAAAAGTAAGTGCTGTAAAACAAGGATGAGGCAATCTGAGGAGCACAGTACTTGTGCTGAATTTTCTTTCATTTGTATTTTAATGACGACTTGGTGCAGTCATTTCAATGTAGGTCCATCCCAAAATAGACACCTAGAATAGCCATTGTTACAGAAATCATTTCACCCAGAGGAAGGATAGAGTTTAAAATATCTACAATGCAGAGTTCATAACACAGCAAATGCTGACTCTACTATAACTTGCCAGGTAACTTTAGTAACTATAATAAGCAGAATTTATTTAGGGACAATGAAAGGCAAATATTAACCTTGACAAATGAAGTGTCATAAAGACAGGACTTAACACAAAATTGAAATGGTAAAATGCTGCCTTTCTTTTCTGCTGTTCCAATCCTGAAGGGAGAAGGAATTCATAACAAAGTTTTGAGCTTTTGTCAACTCAGTAACTTCTGAGCAACTCAGTAATTTCTAACTAAACAGAAGAACTCTCAGTCCTTAGACAGGTTTTTCCCACTAATATAGTTTGTCCCTTCCATTTACACATTTCTAGCACACAGTTGACTTGAATGTTCTTTCTCTTTATGTATTATCAATCATTCTGGGAGATTTTTAATTTATTGCTTGGTTTCTAATATTTAGCATCATGGGCAGTCTAATTGACACTGAATAAGCTTTCTGGCTAAAAGTTGACATACAATATCCATCTTTTCTCTTGTTATTGGCCTCATCTCCTGAAATATCATAAACCACCCCTTCTTAGCTTTATCTCCTAGTAAAAACAATATGCTATCTGTTACACTAGAAATTCAGGGCAGTAAAATCCTCTGTCAAACAACTTCATAGAGAAAAGGCTTTTGCTTTTAACAAAATGCCAACGAATATTTGGGTTCATTTGCAGTCAGTTCAGGTGCCTGTAGAATTTGGATGGAGGTCCATTTATTCAAAAGGAAGGACTTTTTCCTGACTGATGCCAAGGACTTTGGGCTAATGAATTGTAATGGATACCGTAAAGCTGAAAGCACTTCATTCCTGCTGTCAGGTGCATTTGGGACAGCATTGAAATAGGTTTTCTTTTCACACACGATGTAGGGAACGAGATGATGGTTGGCTTGCATGTCAATGAGGTTGGCTACTGCATTCACTGCAGTGAGAGGTTTCCCACCAGAAGGCCACCAGTATTTATTTGTGCAGATGGACTAGGAAAATGCTTCACCCAAACACTTCATGACATAATTAAGTGAAACTTGCGTATTTGCTGCAACCAGACCCCAAAATAGGTTATTAGCTTGGAATTTAGACCAGAATTTTCTAAACAGAAAGCTTGAGCTGCAGCAGTGGGACAGGGCTCTTTTTACTAAGGGTTGTATTTTTAAAGTAGACAATACAGTTTCTGTTAAAATTGGTCGTTAAATCTGTTAAAATGTCGCTACTGAACTAGTTTATGTGGTGTTCTTTTAGCACTTGCAGTACTGAGAGGATTCCTTTTCTTCCCTCCTGTGTCATTACCATGGAATGTGTTTCCCAAGCTCCTTTCTAGTCACAAATGACAAGGAGTAACTGACCTGTCATTTCATCTTATTCACAGGGGGTCAAGACTTATATTGATTTTACCTTCTGTATAATTCTTGTGGTTCTGATGCAACAAGACCTTTTTCACAACTGTGCTGCAATAAGAGTTCACTTCTGAAAGTGTGTTTTAAAAGATACCAGCTCATGAACATCCCATGCAGGCAAGAGCTCTCTAAGTGGATTTTATGCTCAAATGCTGGGCTGAAAACTAAAAAAAGTGGCTGCAGAAATGTTCTTTGATACAGATAATGGCAATCAACTTTGCTGCATTGAGTGTAGAATACTTGAGGAACCCACATTCGCCTGAAACAGGTAAAACATAAGTAAAGCAGTATAAAATTAGGAAACCTAATTCCATCAGTCATAATAACTGTAACCACTGACAAATTCACTGAGTTTTCTGTGTACTCAGAAGTTTTCTATGAAATCTTCCTCTAGAGCTGTAAAGCTCAGTGAGTGTTTTGAGGACTGACTTTCCAGAAATGTTGCAGGTAAATGCTCTGCAAAGATCTGTGTAACCCCAGGCAGGCTAAGTAGCAGCAGAAGCAGAAAGCAGCCAGCCCCGAACACTGAGGCCCAAGATGAAGGAGCAAAGAGAGACACAAGTCATGTTGTTTTCCTGAAGCTGCTGTGGTGGCAGCAGCATGAAAATATGTCCTCAAAGAAAGGCAGATTAGTGTTTCTCAGGAGTGACAAAATCCCCAATTCTACAGTGCTGGTCGTTTCAGGGGCTTTGACAGTGCACATCACTCAGCAACAGAGACCAGTTTGACAGGGGATTCAAATGGTGACTTTGATGAACCATCTTTTGCAGGTCCCAAAGGCCTGCAACAAGGCACCAAAAATGACAGGCCTGGTCTGTAGCTGGCATTGCCTGAGCAATGGGAATTCAGTGTTGGAGACACGCAGTGACACCACTAGAAGGAGGAGAACGGATGGGGACAACAAACTTTTGAGTTCTGGTAAACTCCTTTCCAGATACACAGAAGAGTCTACTACTGATAGCTTTTTTTAATTCCTGTTGAAGTATTGCCACACAGGATAGGCTGTAGGATACCTTACCCTCTGCCATCCCTGTGACAGACCTCCCTGCAGCACTTGGGGAGGAGCAGCTCCTTGACCAGCTCTCTCTGGGAATCCTGTGTGGGAGCACCCTGGGTTCTGATTTTCAGTATATGCCATCATTGCTTGGGACAGAGCTGCAGGGAGTCAAGGTTTCAGGAGGAATTAAGGCATTGGAATTATACTTATGTACAGGTGATAAATAAAACTGGCCTGAGAAATGTGTACATAAGTATTTAATATAGTATCAGGTAGTCTTTGCTTATCTGCTCTGAGCAAAGGGCAATTCCTGCATGGGCACTAAGCATTTTGATATTCTAGTGCTATTTCAGATAACACCTTAAATGTTCCTGTTAAAATATTCAATCTGGCTCTATAATAATTCATTTTGTTTGAATGTAGCCATGGATAAAATGTAGAATTGTAGAAGATATAATACTTTTTTTTTCTCTCTAGGTGAGTAGGTCTTTCAGTGACTAAACCAAGAATCTTAAAAGCAGCATTTCACAAATATTCTACATTTCCTCAGGGGGAATGTGCATATATTATTGGAGTAATTTAAATCAGTGTTAGCTTTCAGGTTGTTAACTATTAAGTGTACTCACCTGCAGTATCTGCACAATGGAGTGAATGCATCTGATCTTGGAGTATGGAGTGTTAGATACAGGGAAAAACAGTCTGTGATTTAGCAAGCAACTGGTTTATTAAGACAAAGCTTTGTACCTTATGGCAGTGGCCTAGTGATAGCTGAGTGGTGTATTCAGTGGAAAGACTAATGAGAGATCAAGGTCTTAAAGGAGAGTTTCTTCTCTTCTTGCTACTAGAAGGGGAAAACAATCCAAACTACTAACTGGGCAAAATAGAAATTTCAAGGATTTGTACATAGGGGAGATAACATGCAAATAGCTGCAGTTATGGGCTAATTATCTTTTGTTACCAGTTTAACGGGTGGTTTCTGGAACCACAGAGACAGGGAAAGCAGCTCAGAAGGGATTTTTAGTTAGCCAGAAGTCTGGTATCTATGTAGCTCTTTCAAACCACTAATTAATGTACAGATTAGTGTGTTAGACCCAGAGCATTTTAAGGTAAAACTGTGATTCTTGCTTCTCTTACTCCTAACTGTGTGTGGGTATTGTTGTTGGTCCCTGTGGTGGCTGTTGCTCGTTTTATCTCTCAGTGAAGAGAGGAGTGAGGAGGCCTTGGTCAGGCAGTGGGTGGCTGTGCACGATGTGAGTGCAGCTCAGACAGCACAGCAAAAGAATTTGTTGCAGCAAACCCTGCAGTTATGCACCAGAGGTTTTTTTTTTTTTTAGCACTTCCTCTCTTCTGCAGATTCTTCTGCCCCCTTGGTGTGGCAGTGAGGGGAGGACAATGCCATGAAGATTTCCTCCCTACCTTTTCCTGTGGCTCCCGCTTATAGGAATTTGGTAGTTGTCTAGTGTCTTGCTCAGAGCTGGTTTTGCTAAAGAACATGTGAATTATAACATTTTAAATAGACTTTCCTTCTCCAACATACTTATGCTCTTACTGCCTTGTGAGTAATAAATGACAAAAAGACGAAAATGGGGAAATTATTATTTAGTGACAAAGAGTGTTGCAATTGCTGTAAAATTTCCAGGAAGGAATGTTTTGTTGTTGTTGTTGTTTGTATTTCTGTTGTGCTGGTACTAAACAAAGGGGATAGGAATGATCTCTGTATCATATGAGCTGAGCAGTTAATGCAAGTGAGAGAGGAGGGAAGCAGATGAAGTGAACAGGTGTCTGCATATGGCTGAAGTGGCACCTTTACATGAGGCAAGGGGAGCAGCTGGAAGTAGTGATGCTCAAGACATCTACAGAATGGGCTCTGTTTTTAATAGAAATTGTTCTATTAAGACTTTTATTGTCTCACTGAGAGCATCCTTTGACACTCTCAGGCCTGTGACCTCTCTGTAATCATGAAGGTTGCTTACAGACAAATGTAACGTCATTAACACACTTTTTTATACTTTCTGTTGTATGTCAGTAGAGTTTCTCAGCTGGAAGGAGCCTGGTGAACTGAGCACTGTGTGACTAATGAGCTGTCTGTGGAACATCTGCAGTCTGAATACCTGCATCTCCACTGAAAACAGTCTGGGAACCTGTGCCTTAATGAAACTTCACACCACACTCCTAGAAAAGGTGATTTCTACTAGTTTGGCTGCTGGCTTATTTTTTATGTTGTTTTTCTCTTGTGCTTGGATAATCCTGATCTGCCACAATCTATTCAGTTGTGTTCTGCCTAATTTTTTTTTAAGGTATGAACACAAGTCAAATAGCTGCCTCTTAGAGATGCTGCTGCACTAACTTGCATTTTTTTTTTGGTTCTTTCTAGTGTCAAGCATTTCTTGTCAGTAACTTTGAAATGACATTAAAATAATAATTACTCTTAATTATCAGTTTTTAAAATAGTAATACTAAAAAGAGTAATAACAAATATTATTCCTGAAGTCAAGGGCTCTCTTAATCTTGGGAGCTGAGCATTTTTGATTGGGTAATCCCGTGCAGAAGTGCTGCATGGCAAACTATTCAAGGGCTGAACCCACAACATAATGTATAAGTTGAATAGGATTAACCCTAGTAGACAGTAGTAGTATTGGAGATTTCAATTGTATTATAAAAAAATGTTTCCACAGTTCATGTGCTCATCTTGGAATACTTGTTTCTCTGCTTTACCTTGGCCTGTTTTTATAAGCTCATGTAAATCCTTTGCTCTCCTGACACCTTCCACTGTCTGCTATATATACTGTACTGGCCAAGAGGAGTTTTGGAGTGTGGTGATGTCAAACATAACTGGTTACTCAGCTGCTGTAGTAACAGAAACTCTCTAAGTAACTCAGAGTGATTACATCTTCCTTTTCTGGTAATTATTCTGACCAGCTTTTCGAACATCAACTTCCCGAAGTCAGTGTATGACAGATCACATGACACTTCTGTGGCTGGGTAGTTGTTTCATTTTGGGGTGTTTGTAACCCAGAACAGCAGCTGTGGATGTAGTGCCTCCAGATTTCACTGCAGTGCAAGTGTGACTGTGGTATTCCATTAATATTTGCTTGTGATGGAATCAACACGAGGAAGCTTGAACCAAACACTGACAAAACATGGTCTGCAAACACATGGAAGGAACTGAATAATTCAGTCTGCCCAAAGAACAGCACATAACAAAGATCTTTTTTTTTTTCTCCCTAACCAGGGAAATGTAAGAAAAAATGTAACTGAAGTGTGTCTTGTAGTTATGTTGTATTACTACATCCTGTAAGTGTAATTGAAACAGACCACCAAAGGTTATCATCTTTTACTGATTTTAAATGTAAGGAACAACTTGCTTCAGGTTGATTATGGTCATTATTAAATGTCAGTAACCGGTAATATTATTTATAATTTTATCAGCAGCAAATGCCTTTGGCTACAATAAAAATGTTCATTTGACTGTGTATTGAAAATCAGAAATAATCTCTCAAGTACTTTATTAGCACACTAAATTTGTAACAATACAGCGCAGATTTTATTTCTGGAGGGTGCAACTTGTTGTGTGATTTATAGGGATGACACCACTAAGCTCAGCAAATGCATTATGTGCTGCAACTTCCTTTTGAGAAGCAAATAACACTTTATGTTATCAAATAGTCATAAAACTTGCAATCATAAACCTATCTGCTGCTGTTAGCTAATCAGACTCATTCTTCCATGGATAATATTTTCAGGTAATATTTTAGTAAATCGTATGTTTTACTGCTTTTGTAACATAGTAACCACCTCTTCCTCTGATTCACAAACAGGGCACATGAACAAGTCCCTTTAAAATATGGAAACATTTGAAGTGAGAAGACATTGCCCTCTTTCACTAGGCAAATTAATTAAAAAATTCGGTTTCGTTGTTAATGAACTGAATAAAAAGGAAAACTCTTAAATCAGGAAAAGAATGATGGTCAAGGTCAAAATTAGTACTCCAAGATGTCAGCAACCCTGAAGACATCAGACTTGCATCAACACTTTGGCTGTTGCCAGTTTCCATTTTTTGCTGAATATGCCATTTCTACCTCCCCAGGTGCGAAGGAAGAGGCTCTCTAGAAATTCTTAACTTCTTTTTATGGTATTTTCTCTTCCATTGAGGACTTAAGTTCTAAGCAGCTGAGTGTGTGATTAGTACCAGTCCTTGAATGTCTGATTCTGCTGAAGCCATTACTAAGCTTAAAAGCTTCTTTTCCTACAGCCACTGGGAAATGTGACTCACTGCTGGGAAGAGAACCTGGAGAAATGAATTAAACAGATTCCAAGTGCTAGAGGTGAAGGAAGCCAGTTGGAGAATGAATGGTGTCATCAAATAATTAGTGGGTGCTTCTGTGTTTATTCTGGAAGTTATTAAATAATAACTCTAAATCATTAGTGCAGTTGTGCCCATATTAAAAAGGAGACATTTTGAGATTTGATAAGAAAATCACCTTTATTAAGACTCTGGGAATAATTGACCCTAGTGATTTATTTCACTTGAATAGTACAACAGCATACATGTCTGCAATGTGTATTCTCATTATTAAAGGCTCTTAGTACAAATATTTAAATATCTAATAGCTGGAGAGTTGCCATTTATTATAATGTAGGTTTGGGAAGGGCTAAAAAATGCTTTTAGTGGAACTTGACAGCATTAAAGACAAAAGCTGTATTATTTCCATTATTGGAATGCCCCACAAGGAAAATTACAAGTGTCATTTGTAGTACTCTTCCACTACCCCTTCTGAGTCTGACCTGAGTTATGGGTTAGCATTGGCTCAAGTATTTGGAACAAGAAAGGGGATCTTGAATATTATTGAATGTAATCTTGATTATATTTTCCCCCTCGGATAAGCAGATAAAAATTCATCTAGATAGTAAAAATGTTTGTATCTGTGTTTAAAAATAGAGTTAATGCTAAATGTGCCTAGCTGACAGGTGGATAGGCAAACAGAGAGATTCTTAGATCTGGAAAAACTCATAGCATCATAGAAGCTGAAGTTTACAATAAAATCCTTCTTTTATTCTCCCAGACAGAGAGGATAGTGGGCTGATACAGAGTCCCTAAAGAATCCTCAGTGACAATATCAGGAGATGCAGATAAAACCACATTGGGGTATTCATGCTATTTTTTTTGCATTTAAATTCAAAGATGGAGCTCTCAGCCAGCTCCACAGAAGAGCCCATATTGACAAATGACACTCTTTTAATGCTTTCTGACAATAACACTGCTTTCTGCCAATTCCTGCTGCCAATAATAATGACTGCCTGTTAAAGCAAACAACTAATGAATGTCTCCAAATGACCTTTTAGCAACTACTGTCAACATTAACTACTCCACAGCATTTCCACCCTCCTCTGGAATTGCCAGTGTTTCATTTGGAGTGTGTAAAGGTACCTGACACAAGGAGTACCATATCTATGGTGGTTTGAATGATGATGTACTGCAGCAGCTGGTCTAGTTCTACATCTTGTGACCAGCACTTGAGGTTATAATGATGGATGACTTCTCAGGACAGGGGAAAAGTACTTGCTGTGTGCAAATTTCTCCCATGAAAGGCAGTAAGAAGCGTGAAAGAATTGTTCTGACCTGTGTGGGAGCAGCACGGAATGAGCTTTAGAGACTGCTGGATGGCATGGACATCATGTTGTTCAAGATTCCTGGAAGCAACCACACAAGCACTCAGCTTCCTAGAAAATAAATGCAAGGTGAAACAAGCTAAAGGAACTGAAACTGAAGTTGGGTTAGAATTCCAGATGAATGACAGACTTCCTCTAGGACCAATTAGTGCTTTGTAAAACACAACTCTGTAACATAGCTACTACTTCTTTATTGTGTTAGTTTGCTGTGCTCTGTACAGTGTGACCTCTCTTCATTCCCCAGCACCTGTATTTAGCTTCCAAATCAAAATGACAATCTGGTACAAACATTTGAAGGTAAGGCATAAATTCCCTTGGATTTGAAAGAATACCAAAATCTCATCCTATTGTTTAGAGATCTGCTCTCCTGAGGGTCATGTCAGAAGCCCCCTCTTCTTACAGCTCTTCATGTTTAACGTTTATTTAAAACTTAATATATGTGAAAAAGTGTTTTCATAACATATCATGGGCTGCTCTGAACATCAGCTCCTGAAAGGTCTTTTTCTCACAAAGCCAAGAAATCACATTGTTCTTTTTGGCAGGCAGAGAAAAATGGAGCAGCACCAGTGTATGGGGAAGATTGTGCTTACAGTGACAGAACCAGAGTTCCATTTCCCAGCTTCCCACCAGCACGTGGCACACAGGTGAGCATCCTGACTTTTTATGCTTCCAACTTCATAACCTCCTTGCAGTGGATGATGCCTCAAATCCACAGCACGAGACTGAGATCTGAATTGTTGTCCTGTGTAGGGAACTGTGGAGTACAGCTGAATCCTTATAGTACTGCTTGGTTTATGGAAATTGCTCAAACACTTCTGCTGTAGTAATGTAAGGCAGCTACTGGGCATGGAAATCTCATTTCTAAACACCAAAATTTAGCAGCATTTCCAGCAATTAAAACATGGAATTTTTAATGGCTAGTTTTAGCTTGGTGTTACTGTTACACTAACATGAATTAAAGAACTGTCCCTTCTCCTTCCCTCCAGCACCCAAACAGGAAATCGAAAGTCTTTGATGTGATTTCTTTCTACAGAATGAAAAAGAAAATTCCTGAATAAAATGGGGTTTAGTATTGTGTTCCACAATGTAAGAAAGCACACTGTAAATTAATTATTCTCTGCAGACTACATTATTATGAGATTGAGATAAGCTTTGACCTTTGCTGCATCCATTTGCATAATACAGCACAGAGTACCATGCCATTGTGTATTTTTCATCATCAACATGTGCTTCTACTGATACTAAATTGTGTTCACTTAGAATATTCCATTGTGTGAATTTTAATTGCAAACATATTCTTGATGTTATTTGTTGGACCCAAGTAGTGCTGAGTACAATTTATCTCTTAATACCCACTGGCTTTTGGCACTTGAAAGACAATAAAGAATAGAATTGGATACTGAGAGCATGGGATATTAATAATAAAAAGTCCAAAGGAATATTACACTTAAATAGAGCAGTTCCTGCAAAATAAAAGGTTAACACTAATATTCAATGTAAAGCTCTCTTTCTTCTCCAGATTGAAGAGAGGAACACAGTCACACTTGCAGGAACTGATCTCCTTGTCATGTACATGACTGACCTTAACAGAGGTGGGGCACGCAATGAAGTTTTTGTTTAGCATGTGCAGGCAGGATGAAAACAGTTAAGAAATATTGTTTATTAGCAGGATATTTTACAGATAGTAAAATGGTATGCTAGACTGGCTGCTTGGCAAATTACCACAATGGGCAGATGGTTTTTCCTTATCTGTTATATAGAAATACAAGGCTTGCAGCATTGTGCTTTGTATTGATGTTTATTCATCTGTGAGAGAGTAATTTTCAGGAGCCTTGTCCAGAAAACATTCTAAATCTTCCTTTGCATCTGCAGAATATCTGCTTAAACTGAGATTGTCAGTGTCAATGTTTTTTTTCTGGTAAGCTGCAGGCTGTCTTAATGTCTTCCCAAAGCCAAGGAAATGAGTATAAAATGGGATTTCAGGGCTGGGATCCAGGGTTTGCCATCTAGATGCATCCTTTACTCTGCACCTAGTGTCAAATCTTACTCAGACTCATTCTATTCCTGGTAACGTATTGCTACAACAATTAGCACAGAAAAAGAAGTTGTTTTTCTTTTTATCAGTTGACAAATGGCGGGGAGAAGATACATCTAGTTCAGGTGTTCATGTAACCAATGTGTTTGATGGCAGGAAACAATGTAAAAAATAAACCCCAACATTATAAACATCTTGGTAGGAAACACCTTTCAGTAATTACTCTAGAGAGGGAGGCTGAGGATTTCACATCTAGGAGACTTAAAAATTTAGAAGTTATAAATGACAGCCTCCATTAAAAAGCCTCCATGTGGAAGCTGCAGAAGATAAGGTGCATTTTTCAGCTCCTTCAGGTACTCAATATTTCACTAATTCCTCATGTGCCAATAATGTTGTTGTTTTCCTGCAATTATCCCAGCCCTTGCTGTTGATTTCCATCTCTCCCCTGGCTGTTGGAAGTGTAAGCTTTGGGGGCACATGTGAAATAGTAGCTGAGCAGTGTCCCTAACAAGGTAGGATTCAATGAACTAAGAGTGCTAGGTAGTTTTATAGTCTTTCTCCAGTTCTTCATAGTATGTGCAATGTATATAACAAACCTTAAATACATGTACACAGTGTTCTGATAGGATTCTCATTAGTAAACAACGATTCTTGTGTCCCACAGAGCTTTGAGAATTAAAAAATTTTCCAAATCTTTAAGTTCTGGTAAAGGAAGATGCAGAGTCAGTGCCTGGAGTAACTGGCATGTGAATGTAGCGCTGAAGGTTAAAATTCAAGCTCTGAAGGAAATTATTCTGTTTTACTTAATCCCGATTTGGGAAGTGAATCCAAGTCTCTTACACCGTGAATGAGAATCCTACCCATCAGATATGGGATTCATGTTTGAGGCCAGTAGCAAGGGCCAGATTTAATACAAAAGATTTCAAATAATCAAAGAGACAAATTTCACCAGAGGTTGCCTGATATTTATAGTGTTTACAGGGGCTGTGGCAAACTCAGGGTGAATGTCTCTGAAGCAGGCACAGGTAACCCATATGTGTGTGAGGATGCAGTTGTTGTTATACAGTATTTCTAACTTTGGTAATTTCATCCTCTCACTTCTACTGTGAGAGATACTGAAGAGTATGAGAAATGTTGTTCACTGTCCCAAGCTGTAATGTGGATGTAGTTTGTCTATGGCTTTTAGAACATCACTGTAACCTGTTTCCTCAAAAGCAGAAATATTTCTGCAGCGTGATTATTTCATCTTATCAGTTCTTTTGGATGATTTCAATGAGAAGTTGATCTTAATCTAAAAGTTGCTCTAGTATAGTGGTTTTTCCAGACATAAATTTTTAAGTCACAAAAAACACTGTAGTGATTTCCACCCATAATTAGACTGAAAACTTTGATGTGAGATACATCCCCATGCTTGTGACCCACCCAGGTTCCAGAATAATCTCCGGTGACACACTTGTTTGTGTGTATCCAGTTAATTTATCAACACTGAAATGGTTCCTCCTGTGTTATAGACATGAGTAAACCTCATTGCCTTTGCTTTTTAAGAAAAACATCCCAAAACTACTATTGTTTTATTTCTCCCTAGAAACTTTACGCAGTTGTTTATCTCTTGTTCTTTTTTTTCCCCCGCTTTTCAAAACACAGGGTAAGTACATTTTTTCTAAAATGTATTGCTGGGGCCCACCTAATTGCACTGCTTACCTTTGATGCTCCTTATTTTGCATAAGCACTGGAATTCAGGTCTAATGTGAGGGAAAGCATTACAGGTATTGGTTGCAGTTGGGAAGCTGTTTTAACTGAAGGAGGAATTCTCTTATTTGTTTTTCACTGTTCACTTTGCTACCTGGAGACAGAAAAGCAGATGAGTGCTGAAATATCGAGTTTAGTCAGGGCTCCTACTCGAGCTTGTACGTGCAAGTGCAAGGCCACAAATAAAGCACAAATTCATAAACACATCTTTTCTGAGTTTAGATCCTGAAAAAAAGCCCTGACCACACTTTCAGAGATACTCTGTGTTTTATTTACTCCAGCCTTGATCCACTTAAAAAGAACCTGGTTCAAGACTGCGTTTCTTAGAAGAACCTACTTCAAGAATATATTCCTTGGATTCCTTTTCAAAGGAGAACCTCAGTGTTCACCAGTAATATTTTCTGAGTGGGTCAGCTGAGAACTGTGGCAATGCTGGATGCTGTGACTGCCACAGCTGCTGAAAGCTTCTTGAACCCACTTCACCTCCAGCCCATTGTTGCTTTGTGATCACTTAGAGGTGGCTTTTCATCTCAAAATATGGCAAAAAGGTTGATTTCTCTTTTCCAGTTGCAGACATTGTGTATATCTTAGAAACTAATGCACAGTTACTGTCTTTACTCTTAAAGAACAAGGACAGGTTCGTTACCTTCCCATGACAGTCCCAGGATCCTCATGCAGACAGTTATTAAATGTCAAGAACAGTACTAGATAGAGCTGGATAATTTGAAAGGAATCTGTGTTGTACTTTACATGTATTAATTTAGCTGTGATATTTATCTTTCCAAGAAAAGATTGAACATGCTGTTAAGAAATGAGAAAAAGAAGCCAACCTTTCATTTGGCTCTTCTCTATTTCCAATTTGTAAATCTTAGTATTTCTGCCTAAAATGAAAAACTGAATATATGAAATATAGGGAAATGATTAGAACAAGAGAATCGGTCAATCTGCTCAAAGTTTAGGGTTCATTACTTTGAACACTATTTTCAAAATTGTAAATTATAACTGGAGCTGATGCTGTAAACTAGATCAGATTAGGGTTTTTTTCATTTGGGGAAGTCTTGACCTAATTTCACCCTCAGACTGTGTATTTCAATGGTTGTTGCTCTCAAGAAAATGTACTTACTCTTCTGACCTGAGCTTTTCTATGTATTGATGAAAATGATCTCTTCTACCTGTCTTGGCTCAGCATGAACTTTTAATTTTCTGTGAACTCTTCTCCTGTGCTAAGAATTTAGTTATTTACATCATTCCATAAGAAAGAACATTGCCTTCCATATCTTAATTTGATCAAGGGTCAGCTTGCAAGCATGTAGAATGAAAGCATTAAACTTTGCATCTTAACACAACCATTTTTTTTGTGGAGCATTTTGAAAATTCTGGGGGATAATTTTCAAACAGAAGAAAGAAGCAATAGTAAAAAGTAGATAAATAAATGAGCGGTTTACTATAT
The DNA here is from genome assembly GCF_001715985.3 of Manacus vitellinus. Lineage (NCBI taxonomy): Eukaryota > Metazoa > Chordata > Aves > Passeriformes > Pipridae > Manacus > Manacus vitellinus. The sequence goes on from NW_021940749.1 coordinate 2,072,441, forward strand.
TACTTCATTGATAATGAGCACTAAGTTTTTTCTCAAATATCATATCCTGTGAAAATAAGTCTTTTTACACACAAAATGATGCTGATTTACAGAAGTTGAAATAATTAAATGTTATGCACAGTATGTACCATCATTTTCATTAATCCTTAGAAAAACAAACATTGAAAATGACAGCAGTGACCATTTCAGACTATTTGCAAAAAGATACCATTTTTATAGTGTTTTGATCATTCGGTTAACTTCGTAATGACTAGAGCTGTAGTCTTTCAACATCTAAGCAGAATTGTGGCAACCTTTTGTAAAAAGCAAATTTATCTTATTTTCTGATCAGAGGCGGTTTCAGGTGTTTTACTTTTTCTGTTGGGTGTGTGAAAGTTCCCTAGAAATTTATTTCTGTCTGTGATCACAACACGAGGAGATGAAATTTTCAGTTGCCGTGTGTGATTTTAATATTGCTTTAAATGTTGTGATCCTCAAAAAAAAGTGTGCTGCAGAACTCATCATAAGGGGAACATTAGGGAGACTTTCTAAATGAAGGTGGTAGTTACCCAGTAATTTCCTTCTGTGTTAATTGGAATAAACAGCTCATCAAGCCAACCTGAAATTTGAAGGTAATGACATTGCTCCTGCTACAGGTTCTCTCAGCATGGTGTGTACAGCCTTGTGGTTATTAGTATAGCAGATAACTGGGTTTTCCTGACACTTATTCCAGCTATTTGCTCTGCTGGAATTTTACAGATACGTATTACTGCCAAGCACTGCACCACCATGAGTGTCCTTGACAAATTAACCTGCTGAGTCCACATGGAAAAGGAATTTCACCTTAGTTCTGTATTCTGAAGTTTTTGTTTTATTTACACCAGACTGTTCTGGAACATGGAGATCTTAGTGCGAGATCAAGAAAAGAAATAATATTTTTTTTTATTATGATGCAACTATTTTTGCTTTTGGGAAGTAAAAATCACTTTTGCGATTTCATTGCTTAAATTCAGTTGTGAACATCACAGTCCAGTCTTTTGTGACAGTGGATTTATATTTTGTCATGTTCCCCCTTCAAGGGAGCACAAGATTTGCTTTGTCAAGGCAAACAGTGTTTGCTGTGGAGCAAGGAATGTTAACTCCTGTTATCAGCTTTCTCTCATGTGTATACTTTAAACTTAAATACCTGTGATTTGATATCTGACGGGTCAAGTGCCAAATACTTACTCGTGATCAAGGAGGCTCAAAAATACTTCAAGACCTTGATAACATGATAGCAGGTACTTAATGAAATAGTTATAGCTAAGGTTAAGAGGTGCTAATTATTTTTAAGAGTAATACTAGAGCGGTCAAATGAAAAGAACTTAAGATGCTAGAGGTTTTAGGTACTTTAATTTATAGCACTTCATCTGAGGTGGGAGGCTCTGTCTTGGGATTTCTAACAGGAAAAAAAAATTTAAATGGTAATTAACCCTCATTTCAGTTCTACCTTTACTCAAACTAAATGTAAGCAAATTTTTTTGTCCTCACTTTCCCTCTCCTGTTCTCATCATTTATCTGAAAATGGGTATGACTGAAGTTAATTTTTCCATTTAAGTCATATTTCATTCTTTTTCTATACATTTGGACCTAACTATGTATATATTTTTCTTTGATTTATTAATTTCATTCATGTCCACGGAAAACCAAAAGAATAATCACAGCTTTGAAACTGTGGCAAAACTGTGTCCTGCCTTTGAAATTCAGTTTCATTCAGTGGATTTCAGAAAAGTAATCACTCTTTGTTGAAGACCTCTTCTGAAACCAGTGTTTCAGTGGTGACTTCAAACAGTTGGTATAAACAACTAATAGAAGACTTTAAGAAGAAAAAAACTATCATCATTTGAAACCTTAAATCAATCTATGTATGATCCAATGGTTGGCTGTGTTGTTGAGCTGGATGTGCCTAATTATTTTCTTGTTATGGCATCTTCTGGCTTAAAAAATATTAGGGTTTAAATTTCACTCATTCCCATTTTGCCTTTGAAAAGCATGGTCCTGCAAGTTTTATGTTTACCAAAAGAGATTCATGAGCTTTTTCAGGATAACTAATGAAACTTGGAACCATGACATTCTTTAAGTTTGTTAAATCCGCTGAGTTTTTAAAAGTTGACCGTGTAGGCACCAAATTCTGTTTTCAGTGTGTTTGTGTCTGTGGTGTTTTATCCTACCTGTGTTTTCAACATGTTAGCTGGAAACTTTAGACCTGCACTAAACAGAAATGAGCCACCTTTTCTCCCTGTAATCTTTTCTTAGTGCAATTCAGCAAGGAACTTAATCTCCCAGATAACTGACGGGGGCTGACAAACGATTAAGTCCCATCCTGAATGTGAATCTGTGGTCTCATTGTGATGTACACGGAGCCAGCTTAGGAACTGTTTAGTGCAAACATGTTCCAAGAAAAACAATCAGCTTTCACCCATCTGCTCCTTGTATTTGGCAGATTGAAAGGAGGAAAGTAATTTCTTGCACTGAGAACCGCTCAGAAAGGAGCAGAACCGCTCTGCTGAGCAGAGAGTTTGTCACAGTTTTGCCAACCTGCAAAACTGGCAACTTTAAAATGGACTTATTTTGCTTTACTCACACAACTTTTCAGCCAGTGGAGTGCACATTAAGTGTTTGTGCAAGGAGAGGTGACCCACTGGGGAACATGCAGAAGGAAAAAACCAGAATGCTCGGCTTCTGAAAATGCCTTTAAACATCCCAAATCAGAAGGCAGTGGCTGTTTCATCATCTGCTGTCCTTCAGTGAAATACTCTCTTCTTAAATGCCCAACCACCAATTTAATGTGAAATTGTCTTAAATTTGTTGAGCTTCACAATGGCCAATTCTTTTTATGATTGTCATTAAATGTTTATTGTTGATGGTTATAGTTTATTGTTAATGATCATGGCTCTTTATTGGTCTTTGGAGAAACAGCTACAGTTATTTACACTGCTGTGTTAGTTTATCCTACATCTGTGGTCATCAGAAAGCAAATTTGAAAATAGCCATTAAACTTGTATATGGGGGAAAAAAATTGCACTTGCTCTTTTACAGTAGCAGAAAAGACAACAACTGTTCTCAGGCATGAATTATTGCAATTTAGTTTTAATGGTGTCTGAGTTATCATAATTTGAAGTGATAAAATCTTTGTTTACATCAGTAGTTTTCTCCTAACGTTGATTGAGGTTAAGAAAAAAAATAAGAGAAAGCAATATAACAGAATTTTATTTTATTTTTCTTTAATCTAAAAGTCTAAATGTGTCTTAAAGTACTTTTTAAAAGAGTAAACCATGAGGAAGTTTATAATTTAACCCAAAATAATGAAGTTCTAGAAGTGGAAGGGGAAAAACTGCTTAATTATTAACACTTTTCCCCAAAAAAAAGTTACAGAGAGGAAATTTGTTATTCTGACACTACCAGAGTGTTTTCTTGAGATCCTCTAATAAATATAATGATGTTGTGAGCTTGGGTGCTAAGACAATTTGGAGCTACTTATTCCCATATCTTACTCCAAATCTCTTGTAGCTGGATAAAACTGGCATAACATATCACAGGTAACTTCACTGCTTTAACAAATGCTTTAAATTGCATTTAAAAGTTTCTGCAACAGAAAATGCTTAGACAAACCTTTTGGTGAAGAATTTTTTTCCCAGTGTCCAGTCTTTAATGATCTAAAGAGCCAGGATATAATTAGAAAACAAAGCAATCTGAACGCTGAATTTTCTGTAATGACGTGGGGTCTCTACCAAAAGCCAGTACTGATATTTTTAAAGTTAGTAGTCACAGAATAATAAAAGCTGGAGCTGCATTTATTTCTCAAGACATTACAGTGCAAAGGCAGAAGGGAGGGATTTTAAAGGACCACCTCTCGTTAAGAATACTCCAAAGTCTCAATGTTAATCAGCACCTCTTTCTTTGCGAGGTTCGTTGTGAAGAGGAACATCTCGATGTCCCTACACACCCCGTGGCTTCAGAATGAACAGAGGCTCTGCTGAGCAAGACCTGCAGGGTCTGTGAGATCTTTACTCTGTTTTCATACAGGAACCTGTGTTTATATTGCCTGGGTTGCTGACTCCAAGAAGTAACTGGTTTTATGCAGCTCCACACCTCAAGCCGGGGAGTGGGACAGAGGGTTTTTTTGCTGTTGTTTGGCCATTTCAGAGGGATGATTAAAAATTAATGATCCCAGAGGCAGCTTTTATAGCCCTTCCTCTTGCATTTTTAATGTTAATTGACCAATTTCAATATGAATGAAAAGTTACTCCTAAATAAACAGGAGGTCACATTTTCTTCGAGGAAAAAGTTCCTCGTGTAATCTTTCCTACCTCTGTGGGGAGAAGGTAGGGCAAGTTTTCTACTTGCTTATTCTGCCCAGTTCGTGTCGGGGGATGCAGCCTCCTCCTCTCAATTGCCTTTGGTTCTCTGTTAGGGATCATATTTAACCACGTGTTCTCCTCCTTGCTCTTTTAAACTGGCTCCCTTGTGGTATCATGCATCAGAAAGGGCTTTGTCTGCTCTTCCTGGGGACTTTTGTGGCTTAGCTCTCTTTTAATTCTCATTAAAATGTTGTTTCCATCTCCAGTGGACCTGTGACACCAGCCTTCAGCACCCACTTATTAATTGCTGAAAATAAATATGCTGTTTCCACCATTACCTTTCTACATGTCTGCAAACTGCTCTAATTACCTTCTGTCAAACCCTTCCCTGTAACTCATCCATCCCTGTAACTCATAAGGTCATGTCCAGAAGAAGCCATCCAAAGGCTCAGGTGGCTTATGTTTGAGACTGCATCCCAGCCCTGGGACCACTGGTGCCCTATTGTTTCCTTGTGCTTCCTAATGCTTATTTAATTCTTGGCTTTAATTTCAGTAAACTCTGCAGTGGGGATTAATGTGTTTGTGGGTTTTTACAGCAGAGTCCAGTTAGGTACTGGGGATAGACTAAAGCAATCCCCACAGTAAAACAAAACAGGTGAACTGGAGAACTCTGTTACAGCTGTATTAGGGGGATTATTAGGGATATAACTGCAGACCTGCCTGTAAGATTTGTTTGTGTGGTTGTGAAAATTGAGTGTCTTACAGCCCAGATACGATGTGTTATAGAACTACTATTTAAATATCATGAAATTAGTTCAGAACGTTTACTAAATCAAAGGAAAAATTCCTAATATAATGTCGTAAAGCAGTTAACTCCTTATGCCACAGTTGTGTATCATTTGGAAGTCAAATCCTACACACAGTCCTCTTTGCATCCACAGACTTCTTGGGAAGTCTTATTGGAATCTAAGGACTCTTGAGGGTCTCCTGAGAGTTGTGTAGTTGCTCTGTGTTGGTATTTCAGCATATTTCTCCCTTTTTTTTTTTTCCCCCAAACTCATATATTGTGACTTATTTCTCCAAGTGTTTCTGATTGCTGTGCTTTGACTGAACACTGTAACTATAGCACTTGGTATGTTAGAGCAGATTTAGAAAACTTGAGGATGTTGGTAGGATGCAATTCCTCTGTGTAAATACTTGTTAAGCTTAATGTCATATAAGCTCCACTGTTATCCTTTCTAAGTCATGAGCCATGCAGTGAAGACTATTAGCAAAAGCTTTTGGTCTTGGCTGTTGGGTCTTTGGGGAGAAGAAATAACAGAGGATTGAAGGAAAAAGTGTGTTGTAAGAACTTGGCGGGAAAATTTGCATCCAAAGACTTAAGTAACTTTTCCTGGTGAAAGAGAAGCAACAGAATGTGTCTTTGTGACTGAAAGACAGAAGAGGTAATTTTTTTCTTTGGTAGCTAAAAAGTCAGCTTAGTACTCAGGTTGAACACCAAATACAGTGTGACTGGAAAGTGATAACACTTGGATAGAATAGGTTGAAAAGCTGTTGCAGTGGTTTTATTTCTTGACCCCTTACTTCTTGCTTTTAGCTTGGTAATTGCAAGAGAATTTGGACTTTCTCATCTCTGTCTCAGGCTAAATGCAGTGAGACACCCAAACTGCCTGGCTTTCTGAAGTATCTGAGCTTTCCTGGATGTCTGTGTTTGCAGTTCACTGTTGCCTGCAGAGAGTGATTTCTTAAACCTGTCAGCAAGAAAACATAGAAACACCCTGTATTTGGCAAAATGGTAAATGCCTCTGATTGAAAGGGATGACTGTGAAGGGCCAGTGAGGCAGGAACCTGCACATCAAAGTATCCAGACTAGTTCAAAATATTTGCTATCCCAATGTGTTGATAATGCAGCATGAAGCTGAGTTACATCCCAGCTGGCAAAGCGTGGGGCTGCACTGTCAGCTGGAAAAATCATCAAGGGAGTTACTCAACCATTATCCTGGGATCTTCAAATAGTCTCTTAAATTAAAAACATTTGGAATATGTTGATAACTATTTTGTATTTTAATCAGTATTCCGATTATTTACTGTCAACTAATGATGACTTTGAAGTTGCCTGGGGAATGGCAGAGCTAATCATTGCATGGGACTATGAAAGTGTAACACAGGAAATGATTGTTGAAATGGAATTTATATTTTTCTCCATCTGTCTCTAACTCTGCCTTACCAAAGTGCATCACAACCCCCTTTAAGCTGTAATGCAAGGCATGGCTTGATTTGCTTCTAAAAACTGCTGATTTCTAAATGTCCTGTTGCCACTGAATGCAAGTCTTATTCCATGTCACAGTTTTGTAATTGTGTGTTGTAGTGAACAACAGTGTTGTCAGTGCAGTGCAGTGCAAGAAAGTTGTGTGAGTGCTTCTTCAGGTTTGTAAATGGACATTGTTAGTGTGAGTTTCTGTGCTTCTGATCTGTAAATAATGGTCACATAGGTTTTAAATACAGTTTTGAAGCTGGCTACTAAAACCCTGATTCCATGAGCTTTGCTAATCTAATCAAGGAGCAGATTTCACCCTGTAATCTGTGTCCCTTTAAAGAAAGTCGGTTTTTACATGTGGCAAGTTCAAAAGAAATAATTTCAGCGTAAGATACAGAGGGAAATGAGTTAGGGGATTTTTGCCACAGGATTTGTAGCAGCTAATTTGGAGAGTTACTTTTGTTGTGAGCTATTTGTAAGCAGTCCATAGTCTTGAATGTGTCCCTGGGTTCATGTATCCATCATAAAGTCTCCAACTGTGTGTAACTGCTGTCAGCTTTATCTCTACTTCTGTGGTAAATCAATACCTGAGGATCACGCAGATCCTCAAGGAGATTGCCACATCTCACCCCTTGTCTTGGATGCTCTATTTCCATCTGTAATTCAGCTCATCAGAGTGTCTCTAGACCACCAAGGATGGTAAACAATAATTTCACTATATACAGTAAAATATGTCTTGGATCCCTTGTTCCAGAGCCTTGTTTTCTTTGGTGTGTTCTTTTCCCCTCTGCCTTCTCTGGCATCTCTCTTCTGGGAAATTCTCTGGATAAGTTTGGCCCAGAGTCAGGAAAACTCACTAGAGCCATTCAAGAAGATTTCTTTTTTTTTTTTTTTCCAGTTAAGATATTCTTGTATACAAACACACTTGAGATCCTACTCCAGGCTAAAGACTTGAGAGATCACACAGCTATGACCCAAACTTGGCTGTCTCACTTTGACCTGGAAGAAATCCACTTTTCTCTTATTTCACGCTGTCTTGGACCAAGACAAGGCCCTTCATGTGTAGTAGATACAGGGCAGTGAATTTATTATTAACTAAGCCCTAAGGAAGTCAAGCTACTTGTCAAGAAGTTTAACAGTCTGTCTTGTGGTCGGTTCTAAATTGCTTTGAAAGTGCCAGCCGAAAGGCCGTGAAGCACAGGCCGTGTCAGAAGGAACTCCCACAGTAGCTGTGGTGAGAGCATTTTGGCCTCAGCCATGTAAGGCTGCACTGTGAAAACATCATCACATCCCAGCCTGTCCTTCCCAATCAGGGAACGAGGCTGCTTCCTCAGCACACTTATGGAGCTGACCTGGATATTGCATCATGACTTGTTGAGATGATGGATTGATTCTGGTGTTTCTGTTCTCCTCTGAATTTTCCCCAGACACTACTGCAAGCCTTGGGAGTAATCATGTGAAAGGAAAATCTTCCTGAGCAATTATGGATCCTGAGCAATCTGCACAGCCAGCAGAAGGTGATGGTAATGTGGTTGAGATTTGATTTGCACAACCCACTGCAATACAAGGGTTAATTGTCTGTGGAACTGCAGCAGGAGGGTTAATTTGAAGAGATTAGATTACCATGATTAGCAGTGCCTGGGGAGCAGCATCAAATGATTTCCCATTTAGACTGCTTTGCTGCTGCTAGAGTGAAAAGAACCTGTTCAGAAAAATGAAATTATCATTGCTGAGGACACAGAACGTGAGTGCCAAGTTTGAGGGGCTCAGTGTGTGTCTAACTCAACCCAGCTAAAACGATTTACAAATTTCTTCTGTACTCACAAAATACACCTAAAAGTAACCTCGAGGTGTTGCACAGAGCTGAACTATCTGGAATATCACCTTTTAGAATGAGAGGTTTAAAGTATTCGAGTTAGTTTACTTCTTTTAGAAATGTACCCAAATTCACAGGATATTAATTTAAAAAAATAACAATAGCAAGAATTTCTTAGAATAACAAATGTTGAAACCCAATGGAAGTCTTATTTTTACCATATAATTTTTCTAAAACTCTAACTAAAACCAGAATAATATTTCTGAGAGGCAGGACTGTTTCCAGTCTGTATTTTCACACAGAACTCTGGTCATATACAGTAGAATTTTCCCACTGTTTTCAATTTTTACCTGAAATAAGTTTATTGAAAATTGATGTATGTAGTATGAACACACATGTTATTTATTTCTATGTATACTCTGAGTGTCTTCCTACTTATCAGGAGTAAATTTCTGTCTTCCAAAGCAAATACTAGCTATGAATTTTAGCTCTTAATCATGCTCACTGCATATTATCTTATACAAAGGTTTAATCAGACAAATTATTTTGTGTTATTTAGAAAGTAATGCTTGGATATTACAATTAGATAAACTCTTTGAGCTCATAACATTTGTAATTGCTGCACATATATATTACTGTTAATCTGATTATATAAATTAATTGCTAGCATTTAACTGTCTATAATGCCTTACTATTTATTAGCGTGATTCTTTAAAATAATTTTCCTAGAAATTCTGTTTTTCATTTTAGATTTAAAATTGCTCTTATTAAAGTTTGTTTATTAGAAGTTGGGTGATGTATATCTTACAATTAGTAGTCTTCTGTAACATTAATTATCATCCAGGATTCACTCAACATTCACCAAATTACCTGACAAATCTCAAGTTTGGAGCCAGTTGTCTAATGCTCAGAGCAAGGCTTTGGAAATAGGCTACACCTACCTTAAAAATATACTTAAAAATATGTTTTTGGGTTTTTTTAATGAAGATGTAGACAGGTTTTGTCCTACTACTTTAAATGTTTCATTTTGCTTCTTAAAGATATGCAAAGTTACCAGCTTATTATTCTAACAAACCTGTGTACGAATAAACTAGTTTTATTAATATTGTATGTGTCTAAACCTTGCAGTCCATCAAACAAAAGGAGTGTTCATTGTCTCTCTCCACCACTGATGTTATGAGCTGGAGTTACTTACAAGATGCAGACATAAAGCAATACTTCAGAATATTTTTTATCTCTCTAAATATGCTGGAATAGTGAAGGATTACAAGAAAATACTTTTTCACAAGGTATTTCTTATTAAAAGAAATGTGTTGCTGTTTTGTTTGCTCTTGACACCATTTGGAGTAAATCTGAGCTTCCAAGACGTGCTTGAGACAATTAAATATTTATGCTCCCCAAACTGAATTTTTGAAGAACATTTTCTGTTTGCGGGAATCAGGTTTGCTTTGTTTTTATGGCTTTCCTCACAGCTTATGAGACACTTTTTCTTCTTCATGGGGAAAAAAATATGTATTTATGTGTTTGCAAAGTCTCTGCTGAAAAAGCAATAGGCAACCTGACTATAACATTTTCGTGTTCTTCCATATCTCTATTTCTAAGTCCTAATACCTGTGATATTTTCCATTTTGTTTTCTATTAGGCCTGAAATTGGAAACTGTTTAAAACCTAACAAACCCCAGAGTTTCCCCCTGTTCTTCAAATAGCAACAGCAGCGTGGCTATTGTGGTTTGACATATACATGAAGTACAACCTCTGCTTTTCAGCAGGTACTCAACTGGAACTTTTGCAAGTGAAATATCCTAAGAAGTGAAATGTTAGCTGCTGACTCTGCTGCTTTTGGCCACAGACTGCTGCTTTTTTGAATCCTGTTTGTCCTTCTGCCTCTTTTGTGGTTTCTACAGGCTTGATGGAAAACGAAGCACTTCTCCTGTTACCCTGGAGTTCCAGCAGGTCAGCTGGAGCAGGAGTAACCTGGAAAACTGGCCACTGATATGTGCAGATCCATTACAGGGTGTTCATCCAGTGATTCAGACACATCCAGGGGACAAAGAGCGTTGCATTACCCTCCATGTGCAGTGCCCAGCCAACCTTCCAATATCCACAGGCAGAAATACCAGCATCTAATGAACCATGGAAACCAAGCTGTTAAAATGGATAGAGGTAAGATTAGGGTTTACCACGCACTCAACAGTCCTGAACAGCTACAGTACAAATATTCTTTATTTATTTGTGCTAAAAACGTTTTCCTGCATTATTATTATGCTTTGTTTCCAAGGAAGAGGAAGGATGTTATTGCAAGTTTCTGCATCAATTATTGGCAATTAGCAGTCAAGGTACTATATTTTGAATTAAAATCACCAAGGGAAGTTCAGAGTAGATACCAGAAAAATTCTTTTCACTTACAGAGTGGTCAGGCATTGGAATAAGTTGCCCAGGGAGATGGTGGAGTCATCATCCCTGGAAGTGTTCAAGAGGCATCTGGATGTGGCTCTCGGGGATATGGTTTAGGGGTGATTATGGTGGTGCTGGATTGGTAGTTGGATTAGATGATCTTGAAGGTCTCTTCCATCAAGGTCCTTGATGGTCCTGTGAATACCCATGACTTCAGCACGTTACTATCAGCTGACTCCCCTCAGCCAACTCTTCCCTTTTCCTTCTCAGATCCCATTTTTGCGTGGGCTCGCGAAGAAAACAAACTCTGAACTTTCACAAAATCAGGTTAGGGAAGATGTTTACATAATTGTTTATTTCTTTCAAATTAACACTTCTAACAATCACTGCTTTGAGTAATAAAGCCTGTAAGTGAGAAGCTCATAAAAATAGGAATTTTGAAGCAGAACTCAGTATTTTATAGCTTTTTCCTCTGCCTTATGATTTACACCTATGCAAAGATGTGTGTGCAACTCTTACCCTGTCAGAAGGACAGGGTTTTCATATCACTGTAGCTTCACTGACATGAACTAAAACTACTTGAGTAGTCCATGAGTGGTAGGACTAAAAGGCACTGAGATGGTGAAGACCCTGTATAATATGATTTTTTCCAACCAGCTCTTAATGTATTTCTCCTGCAAACCAATTAATGTATCACAGAGCTCAATGACCTGCCCATGAAATGGGAGTTGTTGCTCAGAACTGTGAAACTATGGAATGAGACAGTAGATTAATACTGTTGTAATACTCTCTCAACCCTATCAGGGTATTTTAAACTTGCAGCAAGTCTTAGTAAAGATGATAATGTGCTGGTGTACATAAAAAAAATGGAGGCTGGAGGAGAAACTAGCCTCATAGTACTCTTGTTTTCAGACTCAGCATTGCCAACCACCACATGTGGCAGTGAAAGTGTTGGTTTGTATTTGTAAAGACCAAACTGCCATCAATTAGCCAAACTGCCAAGTGTTCAGTGATTTCTGTAAGTCACTTCCTTCAGAAACTCTTCCTTGGAAGAGGCCTGTTCCAAATCTATTCTGTCTTCTTAAAAAAAAACCCTAATCATAGTAGCTTTATTTATTTATTTATAGTCTGAAGGATGAGTCAAGCAGCTGTCAGCAAGGAAAAATGCGATTGCTTGAATATTCTTAATTAAGGTTCCAATTTTAATGAGCTTGCAGCCTAGTGAAGGAGATTAGACGATTCCAGGTACTGGGAGAGGGGAAAAATAATTAGAAAGGCTCTAACCACTGAAATCACAGTAAATTTTATGTCAACTATCTCTTCAGGGACGAGTTTAAATCCCAGAATGTTAGAGGAATCACTGCACAAACAAGTTCCAACTGGATGAAACCAGAAGTAAGGGACATGGCAAATTCCCTGATCAAAGCAAAGGTACAAAAATAATTTAAATTTGTTGGGGCTCTGAATCCTCATTTCAAAATATCACTGTTTAAATATAAGGAAAAGGTTGGGATTTTACTTTTCTGTTGTGTTTTTTGTGTTACAAGTATGTATTCAAACATGCAATATTTAATATATGACTAAAATCTTGTAAAAAAACATGCAGTTTTTTAACAGTCAAAAGTATATGGGTCATCTCACTGGATAGTAATTGAAGTCTCCTGTGTTCCTCAAACAAATATTTTCCTCAGAATGCCTTTTGGTGCGATTTGTATCTTACCTTGTGAAGATGTAAGAGACTGGCTCATTTTAATATAACCCACCATTTACATGGACCATTCTGTGTTTTTCCAGCCATTTGAATCTCCAGGATTTGTTGGGCAAAGAAAAATGGTGATGGAATTAAATTTTTAGTGTAAAAATTAGGACCTTCCCATTTGTAAACACATACATAAACTTCCAATCTTCCACCGGTCATAAAGGACAAAATTTTAATAAAGATGCAATTTATATAGAAAATTATATTAATTCCTCATTCATTTTTTATTTTTTGCAGAATGGAATTCCTGAGAGGCAGTTTAAATCATTCCAGGTTAACCTGGAACATGTTAAAAATCTGATGAAGCCACAGCTAAACAGGTATCAGGATAATCCACTGGATATGTCAAACTGTATGAAATTCTCTTATGGTTGATTATGGTCAATTAAATTAAAAATTGTTGAAGTTAAATTATAGTTAAGTCAGCATCCAGCTGTTAATAATTACAACATTCTTCCACAATCCAAGTCCATCCAAGTACCTGAAGAATGTAATGAGACTGCTTAGGAGTTAAAAGCTGCAAATTTGGTGTGACTGTAATGTACAGGTTAGAAGACAATTTTTAAAAGTTCTGTTTCTTTAAGTTCTATTGAAGGGTTTATCTCACTCTTTAGTGTGTTTTTATTACTATTCTCCATGATTTTTCCTCGGTGTGGTTTTTTTTTCAGATTGAAAGTGGTTTACTGTGGTACCTTTTCCATTGCAAGACAGTAAGAAGCCATCACTACAAAACCATAATTTTTTTGTAATTTGCAGATAATGGGAGCTATATTCAAATAGAAACTTTTCTCAGCTTCCCTCTTCTTTCCCCCCATTCAAATACTCTTTTAAAAATTACAGAACCCTGCATTCTCTATTACAGATAAATGTCCTCCCCCAAGAAAGTGTAGATCATCTCCCTGGATAAATCTGGAAAGCACTGCTCCTCCAAGGATCTTCAGGGATGTTCTTCACCCAAGAACCTCAAAGCACAAATAATTTTAGTAAGGTGGGTAAGAAGGCCACTTCCATCTTCTCTTACAGTTTGGCAGCTGTTTGATTAGCTCACATGACATTATAAGGATTTGGGCAGGAAAATAAGAATTGAAACCATGGAATAAACTTTTCTTCTTGTTTCAAATGTCTCTCCCTGTGTATTTTGGAGGACTCTCAACTGAATGGTGTAACTCAACACAGTTGATAATGGAATATTGCAATATTATGAACAATTTTAAATATCACAGATAAATAAAATCACTAACAAAAGTCTAAAATCCCAGATTAACCTCCAAGATTGCAATTAGTAAGAACTCAAATTTTCCACTTGCTGAAAAATCTGAGATTTAATGTTTCCTCTAGTTTTGTGTCAGAAAGCCACACACAACAGAACAGTTGGTGCACTGAGGGCAACCTCCTTTGTGGTTTTTTGGGAGCTCAAGGTCTTCAAATAGTATTAGTGAGAAAAGGAGCTGCTTAAAATACTTCTTAATCTTAAAGGAAGCATAAGTAACACACTGCTTTAAGAAGGTGTTTTTGAAGCAGCTTTAGCAAAGTGATTGGCCTTTTCCTGTGTTTCACTCAGATTTTTGCCTTAACACTGAATTGGTTTAGCACTGGAACAGTTCAGAATATTCAGCACCTACATATATGGTTTACCAGAGGAAGCAAGAATAAGGTTTCCAGAGGTTTGTTCTTGGTGCTCATTATGAAGTGAGTTATGTGGCTAAACCCGTAGTTATCTTGAGAAATTTTAAATTCTGAGGAGTCAAGGATTAGGTTTTGAGCTGGTTCTGTTACTGTGTGCAGACTAGAACAGCTCTAGTGCAAATACCCTGCATATGTTATATAACATCTGCAATAAGTGAATCCCAGAAGATTTTAGGATTTATTTTGAGTCTGTTTCAATCTTGAATATAAACCCAAAATGATTTTTATCTAGTCCCCGTAGATGGAAGCATTTTTGAGAGCTAATTACACTATGTTTTGGGGATTAGAAGAAATGTGAGAATTGGGCAGAGAAAATTATTTTCTTTCAGTCAAGTAACTACCAGCCCAGATCTTCTCATATATTATGAATGATAAGCTCATTTTTGCTGGAATCCCTTTCAGATATTCAAGACATTATGGCTGGTTAAAATCAGCTGCTGGAGTACTTTTAGGTACTTTTGTACCAGAAGGTGGAGCTGGAGAACCTGGATTCAAGATCTCATCAGGATCGGTTTCTTTTAGTAATGTTGACCTGAGTTTTGTAATGTCCAGAGATGAGATCAAAAAAGGAAAGTTGTGATCGCAGCTATTTCACCATTTTATAGCTCTGTAGCCTTTGCAACTTAGTAAATCTGAGAATAAAAACAGAATCTAAGTAAATTCAACCTAGAACAGTTAAAGAGCAAGTAAAAATTTCAATGGGAAATATCCACAAGATAATATATAGAATTTTTTTTTCTAAGAAATACATAGAGATTAATTTTAAATCCCAGTGGGAGAAGTCTCAAAGGTTAAGCTGAGTGGAGTTATATTTATATAAGATTATTCATACCTAATTCTTCACAGGACATATATTAAATTATAAAAAGCAAGGGATATGATTCTGCAAACTTTTTCACAGGCTGACCTCATACAGGAACTGATGCTGTGGAATTTTTAAGCAAGATGCCTCAAACCACTTAGTCAGAAGAGCTAATCTTCTGATGGATGGCTGGCACTAATGGTCAGTATTTTGCACACTATTTTATACCTTACAGAGCCAGAGTCATGAAACGTGCCCACACGAATGCCATTTTCAGAGTTTCTTAGCAAAATAAAGAAGTGTAGGTTTTATTAACGCAGATGGCAACATTTTTAGCAAGAATCCTAATTATTGAAAATAGCAACTTCCCCCTTTCCCTCCCACTGATATTTCAGTCACCAAGGATCTAACTAACCCTGCAAAAATAATCCTAGAGAAGGATCGAAATAAAATTCATAATTTTCTTTTTCTAACAGCAACACACCACCAATGTGTACATAATGTTGCTGCCACTTTATGTACTTATTGTAAATATCACATACAAATCAACAGCTTTTTTCTTTTCTGTTTTCAAAACAAATCTTAAATGTTTGAGAAGCACTTGGAAGATGAGTACTATTTTGATATTTAACTTAAAAAGTAGTATATTCTCTCATTTACTTTTACACAAAATTTCCATTGACTTATTAAGAACTCCTCAGGGAGTTTTGCATTGCTGGGCATTAACTCATTGAAAATGGCCAGAAACAAATGTGCAATGAGAGACTTTCAGTGGCTTTATGTAGTCTTCCTTGATCTATTCTGTCTTCTAAAGCTTGATAAAATTGAGGCTGCTGTTGGAATAACAGACAGCTATTTAATCTCTCACAGGTGATACCTTCCATGCTTGGCCTTTCATTATTTTTGTGCTTTGAAATCTGAAATCCATGATCAAATAATATCAGTAGTTCTAGTGCCATTGTTTGGTTTCTGTTTTGTTGTGACATGGCACAGTGTGGGTGTGATTAACTGGTATGTTATTGCAGATTTTTGAAACGAGTGCTTAGAAATCAGTAGAATCAGAGGTAATGTGGTGATGAATCAGCATAAAGCTGGAGTAGCAAGGTTGGAATCAGCATTACTTCCCGTGCACATAATTGTTAAATAATTTGTGATTACAAAAATTAATCCATTTCTTGCAGAATTATTAAATAAATGGACATGCCTGGGGAAGGGACTGAAAAAAGGACTCTCAGCTGTCACCATTGTGAGTATAAGTTGTGTTGAATAACACAACAAAACATGAAAACCTTATCCATGGAACTTTGTTGCAGTAATCTTTTGTGTATCAGCTATTTCACAGTGCATTGAAAGTTCTCCAAGAAGCAAAGAGGTGCACCATACTAAAGGACAAATCATATTTATGTTGGTCATATTCAAAAAGCAGTAATTTTATGAAATAATTATAGTCTTTGAGTCACTTTGCCAAATGACTTGAGTGACACGTTCTGTTACACTGAGTGTTTCACTCAGTTATTTCATGGGGTGCCCAAATGTTTCAAACATTTCTTCAAATGACTATTACATGGCTATTACACAGAATCTATTGCTGTGAGTATTCTATTGCACTGGGTTTTGTGAATAGTAAATGCTTCCACAGAGAAGTAAGAACCTCAGGAACTTCTATAGAAAAAGGATATTAAGTGACAGAGCTTATTAATGTAGATTCTACATTATTAGAATTCTATATTAAGGTCAAAGTGTGATTATTAAAAAATAACAATAGCAAGCGATCAATCATGACCAACTGTAAACCAGTGGACTGGAAAATTTAAGAAAACAAGCTTCTCTTAATTTTCTGAAAGGTAAAGCTTGACCATGGAGTGTTTTTATGGCATGAACTCTCAGGTAAATCAGAAGAAGCAGAGCACTGCAGATTTACCCAACAGGTCTGTAATTTATGTCTGGTTCTACCTGACGCGCTGTCCTAACTGTGTAATGTCAAAAACATCCAGTTCTCCATCCTCCTGCTTAGTAAAGATGACTAATAAGCCAAATATAGGGTCAAGAAAGGCAGAAGTCATCTTTTTAATCTAAACCCCCCACTACTCAAAGCCATACCTGTTTCTTTTTGATGTAGATTTTTAAATCTTTTGGTTGTGCATAAAATCACTGGGTAATTTCTAATGGCTTTGCTATTACATTAAGTCCATTGAAAATTGGTAGGGAGGTCTCAAGTGACTCTTCTCAGGGCTCTAGTTTCAGAACCTTGCACACAGAGAGCAGTAATACTGCTCAGCCACGTGACCAGATGAGTGACTGCTGGAGTGAAACGTTATCTATGCTATTTTTCCTTGGGGAAAAAAATCATTGCAGTAATGGAATCTGCTTAGGCCTACTAAAGGGAATTTTTCCCAGAGCATTAACACCTCTGGTGGGATTGAGGTCCTCAGAACAAAGGTTGATGTTCGCCCTTTATGCACAACTATGAAAGATGAGAATGTGGTGATGGTTTTCCAGTTTATAGCTTCAGCTTGTTGAGCTAGTGTTTATTGTAAGACATTATATTCCTAGGGCTATTACTCTAAAATTCGAAATAAGAACACAATTAACTTGTGACCTCATTATAACCAACAGTTGCATTTGCTGGTTTGCATTTTTGCAGTTGAGACTCAGCTGGGGGGGGGAAGCTGATCTCAAAGGTGAATGGATAATAAATCTTACAGACCATTAATAATCTGCTAAAGCCCGCAGTGCTTTATCTTATGTACTTTTTGTCAAATGGTTATACTCTCCCAGACATTTTCTAATTAGCCCCTTTCAATCTCCTTCTATCAGTTCCATCAGCTTCATTTCCCTGTACTACACTTAACACATTTCAAAGCTTGCATTTTTATGCTAAATGCTCCTGCTGCATAATTAATTTGTCTTAAAAGACAGTGTGTATGAATCAAACAGATTAATATTCTTCCCAGTCTTTCACAGTCTATGCTTATTTTGGAAAATTCTTACGAGAGATTTTTCTCACTCTATTTCTGTCCTTGAATATAATTCCCCAGGCAATATTGAATCTTTTCTACATAGAGGAGGGCAAAGATTTCAGTTGTTGCTGCAAATTCTCCTCAAGCATCTCTACTGATACTGTATAATTCAGTGTAACCTGACTCTATGTTTAAAGTACAAAGGTTATAAATAACATTTCTGCAAGAGAAGAAGCAGCATAGTATTTCTTTGGTCTGGACTCAGTAATTGTGTGATTCACTCAAAGGACTGTAATCATATAACAAAAGAGGAGTAATTAAATATCAGAATTATTCAGTGACTCTTAATGTAGGGATTTAGATGTGTTTTGTTGCATTGTAATGCTTTGGAGTATTTTATGACGCTTGCACAGGCATAAAGTCTGTAACCCATAAAGCAGGGAAAAGGCCTAATTGCTCTCTGCATGGATTATTTATAACTAAGTGGTCTATGAAGGAACAGGAGTCCATAAAAAGAATGCCACTGAGTGTTAAAACCAATGTGTTTGCTGCATTTTAATTGGGAGGAGAATATTGGCTCTGTGGCTGCAGAAATGTTGCATTATGAATATGGTGCTGGCATTCCAATTTTAAAATGGAAATGCGAGAAGTAAATATTGATTAAGAAATCTTATGTATCAGGGGTATAGTCACTGTATGACAGATGAAGGCACCAAGCCCTGGGAGATTTATATTTGTCTTATTTCCTCAGAAGTTGAGATTTACTGATTCACTTGAGAGGAGCAGGGAGAACTCTGGGTTTGTTCCTGGAATAACTGTCTCTGCATACGGATTCATGGGGGCATAACCAGGCATAACTGGAGTATGCAAACAGTGTTTATGTCAGCCTACCTCTCTCTGTTCTATCTTTTTTCCTTGGTTCCTTTGTCCTCTCCCCTGTCTTACTGACCCCATAGATTTTGACCTCTTAGGACACATGATTAGGCTTCCTTTTCTGGAAGATACCGGCATAGGTTTTGTAGAATAAGCCTGGGACAGAACTGGCTTAAAGTTGGTGAGTGGGGATGTCAGGAATGCAAAATATATTTAATTTTGTTGAACGTGTAAAATAATTTCCTCCTGGATTCCCTGAAGTGCCACAATTCAGCCCAGAGTCAAGTTTTACATCCAAGTGGCCAGAGAAATGGTAATAATTCAGTCATATAAGGGCTCAAACAGCACTGTTATAGTGCACAATTAAAATCTGTCCCTACAGTGATACTAAAATCCATTATCACCCTTGAAAGCTCCTATGGACACTTGGCACTTAAATTGATGTATCGATCCATTAACGCTCACCTTTTGCTAACCTATGGGTTAGTTAGTCTCCTTTAATTCTCCGCTGTAGTGAAGCAATTCCACTGTTCTACATGTAATTATGGTCCAACGTGCATGTGCCTCTCAAAAAGTGCACTTTGGGAAGCTTGTGATGGTCTTTGTGTTGGACAAGTGGGGAAATTGGTATTAATCATGTTCTCCGTGGGTGCTGTCCAGAAAAGGAAAAAAAAAAACCAACCCAACAAATCCAAAATCGATGTACTAGATCTGCCTGGTTTATATTTCATAGGAACTAACATTTGCTACCTATGATTGAAAAGAAACAACCAAAACCTACCAATGAATAAAGATGAATAATGGAAATAACGGAGAGAGCTGTACATTGTGAAAATCAACAGCAAAAAATGGTACTTGCAGTTGAATTAAGTGCAGCAGGACAAGGCTTGCTCTGTTTTGACAAACTGAGGGTAGAATAATATGAGAGATTAAGAGTAACCTTAACACTCAAGGCTCAAGAAACAACATATTTTAATTCTTTTAACAGCATATTTTGATTCTAATTTTTCTCTGATAATTGGCAGCATAGCAGAATCTATTTTCATTAAGCCATTTATATTTATCTTTATTAGCAGTGAAAACAGTGTGTGCCACATTCAGTTTAAGAATTTTACTCATACACTGGGAAAGCAAAGCTGTTTAATAAGGGTAAAGGAGGTCTGGACTGTGGTTGGAAACACTTTTCTTTCATAGAATATTCTGTTGAAATATCTTAAAAAAATAAAATAATGCTGCAGCAGCATGCTCTAAAAATTATATATGTACTTGCTAAATACATATATTCAAATAGCTGTAACTTTATTAAGCTAATAGTGTGCTCTCTGGAGACACCAGGGAAGATAAGAGGATAAATGATTATTTTTCTTGGAAGAAATAGTTTATCTTCAGCAAATTGTCTGCTGATGTTGGGGATTATCAGATAACATACACCTTCCCATACCTTGACTACCACCTGCCTTGAAATCCCATTTCAATGCTTTTCATTATCCTATACTTAAATAAGAAAAACTCAAAGCCCAGAAAGGATGTAACACTAATGTTATGTATTCATATCTGTATGAAGAGTGGTTATTTTTCTTCTATTTTTAATAGAACCTAAATAGATATTATATGACTCTTGGGAAATCCAGCTATTTAATTGTACATCACTGACACTGTGGCAGAACTCAAATTATTAAGAACAAGCCAAAAATCTATTAAGCAAAAGTCCTATTTCATTTACACTGTGTTGCAATCTTCTTTTTGACCTATGACCGTGGTGCGTTGCAGATGTTCAGGGTAAAATTTCTATATAGGTAATAAAAGACACTTAAATTTTCATAAGTCTTCATGTAAAAGCCAGATCTGAAGCTGATTGACTGGTACAATTTTATGATTCACCCTCAGCCACTGGAGCTCAGAGCAGAGAATATATTCTAGAAATGCCATGTTATCAGTGGATTGTCAAGTCATTTCTGATTTAGCCCATGGCTCTAACCAGACTTGTCCTGCTTTCTGGGAGAGTAATAAAAAGATAAGCCCTGAGAGATACGTAGGGAAAAAAAGCTCATTTGCATTCAGATGAACTATTCTTGCGGCATCTCTCTCTATTTTATCTTATAAAAATTATCATAGATTTGATCAAAAGCAGAGAAAAGAAGCATAAATCCAAAGGCAGGTTAACAGCAGTTTCTTCAGTAGATAACTGCTGCACACAGACCCATCTTTCTGCTCACTAAAATGCAGTGTACAGTGTATTACATTATTGATCAGGAGTATTAGATGTGACACTGAAATGTCAAATTACTTCACTAGGAGCTGAAATACAGAATTTCATCTTAACAAGGCTTCTCTTAAAATGCTGATATGGTCCCTTAGATTTGGTGATGTTCAATAAGTTTCATTTTGGCCACCATTGCATATAACATGCAAAACATTTTATTGCTGCACACTGTATTAAAGGGATATAGGAGTGTGTTCATAATATAGACACTGCTCACAATATCTTCAACCACATTATCTAAAAATGCCTCTAAAATAAAGCCTATTATAGAAACCTATAGGCCAATTTGCTTGTAATTTTGCATTTATAATCTTCTGATGTAAATGTCCTTACATTCGTTTAGTACAAATGAGTGAAGACCCTCAAGTAGTATAAAGTCATTTTGATCCACTAACCCAAGAACATTCTATAGCCTTATTTACCAGGGCAAAATCGTGGTAGGATGCACAAATGTAGACCTCTCTCACGCAGAGCAGACCCTTTTCCAAGGATCCCTTAGCCTGTGCAAGTGAGTTTACAGGGAAGGGATTAAAATTTGGTGGCAGACAGAGAGCACTGGGGAGGGGAAGTGTGTTGGCGATAACATTTTTTTTGGCTGAAGGCATAAAAGTAAAATTTAGAAAGTGAGCACCTTTGAGCACAGATAAGGTCAGAATGTGGTTTAAATCAGCAGATTTATACAAGATATTTTTCTTTAAAATATTTTTTTGTGAATTGGAACATGGAAAAAAAGTCTTACATACTCCTTCTCTGAGGCATTTCCTTTCTTTTCACAAACTGGGGAGGAGTGGATGCAAAAAAGGGGTCAGGGAGGGAGGAGGACTAAACTGGTCTTTATATTTGCCTTTGGAGGATCAAAGTGTTGACTGAAACCCACCTCAGCTGAGTATACTTGTCATGTTATGAATATCTGTCTCTTGGCTGGATACTCAGCATCTGTATGTGCAGAATCCTTCATGGTACCCTTTGTCCTCACCTTGCCCCTTTGCATTGCCACTAAAATATTTTCCTTTCATTGTAAATTTAATGAGATTTTACTCAGGTGGAAATTTGCAGTGTTAGGGAATGTAGTTTTTTTATGCACCTTCTGAGTGAGCCTTTCATAAGGGCTTCTGTGTTATGCAGAGGCTACAGATATTTGGGTGTAAAGGCTGATACAGTCCTAATCACTTGGATTTGTATAAAAGGCAGCTATTCTCCTTATTACTGACTTTACAGAATAGTTTACTGAGGTTGAAGAAAATAAATGTCTGTTGGGGGTAGTTGAGAAAGTGCATAATGATGATGATCACAGGGATGGCTAATAACTTCATAAAAACACCATCCACTTCTTCATACCATCAGACTAGAGATCAATATTCAGACTTGCAGTTACAGCTTCATTTTAAGCTACAGTGATCTATAGTAAATCTTTAAATATTTAAAAAAGTAAATGTTACAAATTACGACTTAATTTGGAGACAAGTTAAACAAAGTGAGGAGGAGTTGTGGTTTTTTAAATGCTCTTGTTTACAGCCTGATTGGAGAGGTTTTGCCTCTTATGAAAGTACCTTTTAATTTCTGGGCAATAGTGACCTAGGAAATAAAACTTGATGGTTACATGATCTCACTTCCAGCAGCTGCATTATGTCAAAGTGAGTAAAAGTATATTTTTCTGACTTCTGGAAGCACTGGCTATAATTGCTAGAAGGAAGTGGTGTAATGGCAGGACATATGTTGTGTGCTATTAGTCCACAGGCTGAAAGGATTTGAAAATAGCAGTCAAACCCACATGATAGGTCCATGTATGTAATTAAAAATCAGTTCCTTGCACCATCTGTGCCAGTCTCCTCTGTATCAGTTTGGTGGCTGGGTAGGTGAAACTGTGGGGGGGAAATACTTAAACCTAAAGCAAAGTAGTTGATCTATTTTGAGTTATGGAGATGAACCCATGAGGCAACCAAATAAATCTTTCTGTGGCCTCTAGCAATAATTTAAAACTGCTAACAAATATATGCTGCATAACCTGTTTTTAATATATTTACTTTGAAACATGTACACATGACTCTACTGCATTATTGCAATTTCTTTACATGTGCAACTTCACCCATAAATGGCCACAGGAAACGTGAGAGCTTTGGTTTTCTGTTGCTTCTGTTTATTAATTCTTCAAGGTGTTGCTTTATATTTGTACACAGCTGCTGTGGCACTAGAATTAGAATGTTCCAAAAATAGGAGTAAAACAACAGAGCTTATCCTGCAGCAGGCACAGACAACATTTGATCCTGATTGTTTTTCAAAGCATCTTAATTGAGAGACACCCAGAATGTCAGGGTTAACCTAACTAATATATATATCAGGCTAAGGCAAAACCAGGCCCATCTGCTAAAAATGCAAGTTAGAGCTTTAGCAGCCAAATGATTTGCAAATAAATGGCTTATAGGTATTGTGGAGTATTAAGCATAAAGTTTCTGTTTCATGCAGTTGTTCAAAAGCAATGGGAGACTGCAGAGCTCAGGGTTTGAATTGCAACTTTAATTTCCATATTTGCTGTAATTTAGACTTTAAACGTTCTGAAGTAATAATGAGAAAAAAAAATGAAAGGAAATGTTATTTGACAGGGACCATGGTAGTGCTTTTCTTCACAGGCTTGAAATGGTTTTAATCCATTAAAATCTCCAGGTGAAGGGAAGATTATAGCAGCTCCTCTCTTTTTAAGCCAGATTTTCAAAGAAGGCTCTAAAATTGCATTTGAAGGTTAGGGTGGCTTTTTTTATTCCCTCCTTTCATGACTAGTCCAAGAAGTCCAATTTTACAGGCCTATTTAACATTCGATCTGAAAAAAAAAGCAGTCCTCTGCTTTGTATTTTGGGAACTACTTAACCTTGGGAATTTCTTAATCTCCTCAGGCCATTGAAGGTCAGTCAAATGCTGCAGGTTTCGTTCTTCCTTTAATATGATTTGTTTATTTGGGCTTTGAGTTTTAGTCAAAGAAATAGATCTTTCCTCTCAGCAGCTTAGCAGTTGTATGGTGGAACTCTGTGCAAGTAAATTCACTCAGGAAAGACAGGTAAATTAGCTCCTCTGAAGATGTGCACTGCCTCACACTGATGCTTCAGTTTGGCTGTCTCTGACTTTCTAAAAATAATCCATAGTATGATTAAATATTCTTTTAATTTGACAATAAATTTTCCAAGTTAAGTCCATTTGATCAGTGACCTCTCTGACTTTATCTTGAAGCAGCTTTCTAGTTCCTGCTTTTTTTATTGACTGGGTGGAAGGTTGGCTGCCAGAAAGGACCAGGCCACCCCAAGAACCACATAGACTCAACCTTGGAGACCTGATCCAGAATCTACTGTTTGTTCTTGGCTAATATTTGTCAGGAACGTGTGGCATGGTAAGAGGCAGATGATAAACCCGTGCTCAACACCCACTTTTTGTGTCATAAACGGTGCTTTGATAACAATGAATGAAGTTATGAAGAAAAAAGTTTGAGAGCATTTGAATATTTTCTCATCTCAGAGGAATTTTGGTCTCCTGCAAAGCTCTTTGGGAAGATGTTATGGATTAAAGGTCTCTGAATACTTTAGCCACTGATTTATTGCACCAAAGGAGAAACCTTTTGTCATCCCCTTCTTATCCTACACATCCAGACACAAAATTCTTATCCACCATCTGCTCCATATTTGAAAGGAAGTATGTACACAGCACCCACTCTGGAGTAGGTTTCCCTGGATTTGACTTGCTGTAGTTAGTTCACAGGGTCAGAATTCAAAACATGTTTTGGTCACCATGCGAGACAAACCTGTACTTGGCTCTAATCCAGGATTACTGATGGTTTTTTCCCAGCCACCCTTGCTTCAACTCCTTAGTGAACAGGAGAAATTGTCACTAGCTTGTAAAACTATCTTTGAGACTTCAGAATTATCAAAGAGTAATTCTTAAAACAGATTTATTCCAAAGGCTGACCATGCTGCCATCCTTGTGTTTTAATAGAGAATTTTCATCTGTTTGATCAAACTCGAGAACATACTTAATTTTGAAGTGGAATTCTTTGTGGATGAGACTATGAGGAATATGATGTTTATACCCACAGCAGTAAAACAACTTGTCACCAATCTGGCAATAAAGCCTTATTTTTCCATCACTAAACCTGTATTAACACAATTCATAAGCTGGTGATATCTACCTCTATAGTGGAAAATATTTATTGACTTTATTGACAACTTAATATACTTTGTCAAGTTCTGTTGCTTAGTTCATATTGATCCTCAGGCACATGGGGTTACTTTTGTTTCCAAAGAGAACAAATGTGCAAACACTTAGAATTAGGTTTTGGGAAGATCAGTGCATGTGACTTCGTAATTCACTTCTGAGAAGCATCATAATGATGAATATTTCAGCTAGAAATGATAATATTTGGCATAAGAATATGTGAAAGGTTATTATGTGAATTTGTTTTCAAGTCCTGGATAAATTAAATGAGGCTTTTGGGGAAAGTCTGAGCTGGATTTTATATTGAATTTGGTAACCTCTGATTCTTCCCTCCTTTCTCTTTCCACTAGAACTTCTAATGGATTTATTATGTCCAAGTATAATTTTGTGATTATTTTCTTTCAAATCAAAACCTTCTTTTTTAGTGTTGATATGTTTTTTGGAGCGGGGGTGATGGGGGGAGAGAAAAAAATACCCACTTTTGTGAATACAATTTAAATTTCAGATTGCTGATTTGACCCTTTCCAAGATTCCACTGAGCAGGTTAAAACTGAGGGGATAACTCATTGTCATTTAGGAGTAAAAAACTGCATTTCATTCCCTGTATTATGAGCTTTCAGTTGCCTGAGCTTTTCAGTTTACTTGCAAGAAAGTAAAAAAAAAAGTTCTGCTGAAAATCCAGAGAAATAGATGTAAAATCTTCTGTGCTATTTTTAGTCTACTCCCCTTTCTGCACATGTTTTACCAACTGTAGAACATCTGCAAAACTTTTAACTACATCTTCTTTATTCTTGGGACTATATTTAACATCATCTATTAACACATTCTCGTGTCACTGAATTTATCCAAGGACTCTTAGTATCAATAATGACTGATAAAGCTATGCCTTCCTAATTAATAATGCATTTTTAATGATTCAAAGCATGTATTTCCCCATATATTTAATCATCTAATGACTATAAGTTTGTTTTGAATGAAGTAAATACCAAGCAGATTTAAAGAAAGAGTGGGGTTTAGTGTGTTTTAATATAGACTATGTACAGGCAAATATGCATTTATTTTGAAATTTCAGCTACCTTTAGCTTCATACCCTGTTCATATTGAAATTCAGCCCGATGAATCAAAAGCAGACATAAAATAGTTCCTTTACATTCTCCTAATTTGGAGGCAAAATTTTCATAGCTTTTTTTTTTTTTTTTCCTGCTCAGGAAATGGCAAGTATTTATTTATCCAGCTCCATCCATATTTTCCACCATCACTGTTCCCAGTGATGCCTGCAGGGATAAGTGGTCAGTGACCACGTAGGGGGAACTAACTCAGGCTCACAGACTTTTCCATTATTCATCACAGAGGTAGAACCACTGCAGCAGCACGGTGACATTTTGCTAAAAGCTCACATTTTTCCCCAATAGGTTATTATACAGGCAGAATAAAATGTCTTCTTAAAGACCAAACCACACCTTTTCTCTGCCTGAAAGGTGGCTTTTGTTTGCTCTGTCTTATTTTGGTGAAAGTCAAAAGTTATGTAACAAGGGGGAGACTCAGAGGAAATGCCAGAACTACCAACTGGTGTTACCTGTGGGTAAATGTCTCCATTTACACACTCAAACTTGCTCTTAGAGACCTTTAAACTGGATTTAAGAATTGGCTTGGTGGGTGGTGTTGGCTGCTGGTTATCCAATTGAAACGAGCATTTCTTCCTCCATCTGTTTTCTGGCTGGTTTGGTGTCACTTCTGAACGTTGCCAATGATGAAACTGCCGTACAACAGCTGAGGGAGCAGCCTTTGCATCTTTGAATTTGTGAAGCTGATTTGCAATCTTTTGTCCTACTGGATTTGTAGGAGCAGGTAACTTTTTAGACAGAGCACTGAGAAGTTAGTTATAGGTCTCTGTTAATTAACAGATGTTTGATGGTGATGTAAGGGAGCACGATACAGAATAAGTCACAGAGAAGTCATTTAAGCAGGGAGCATGCATGGTTAATTCTTCAAAGTAAAATAAATTGGTTTTTTTGTTCTGAAGGAGAGCGATTCCTAATGCCATTTTGAGTGTTGCAAAAAGATAATTAAAAAGAAACAAGTGTACTGCTTGTGTCTGCTATGGGCAGGAACATTTGTCCACATTGCCATTTCTTACAGGTGTTCCCCCAGATTTTCACTAGTTGGGCAGCTGTCCTAGTGAAAGCAAGTCTGTTTTAATAAGTATTTGAAAGGCAAATAAAGCACAGAACCATCTCAGAAAAACCATAGTTTTAGTTTTATTGAGGTTTGGAGGTGCTCATCTGGAGGGTATCTGTTAAATTATTATGCTAATATTGTGGTAATTGTGATGTCTGAGTAATGAACAAGCCTACACCTGATTTGTAGTTGATTTTCTATCTTTAATGTTGTGAACAGATTTTTAAGAACTATGCCTTCTCTCATAGCTGAGGAAAGAGTGGTTCATGCTTTGGGTTTGTAGAAGAGCAGTTTCACCTCAAGATGATTTTCCTTGCCCTCATTTTCATTTTTATTTTAGGTATTATGGCCTGGCAGGTTGACCTTTTCAATTTACATGCTGTGAACTGTTTCTACTAAGGATAGTTGATGTCAAAGCGAGTTCTTTTCTAGCTCTTATTAAAATTATTGAAAGATGAAAGGTTTCTAATTAAGCTCCAGAACTGTGCAATATTAGGAACACGTACTTAAAAAAAGAACCAATATTTCTTCTCTGCCTGTATCTAGAAAGATGGTTGGTGCCAACTGAACTTCTGAAATAATATGTAGAGCTCATGAGTGGCCACCACAAATGGTATTCATTTCTGGAAAACACCATTTTTGTTGGAAAAAAACCCACCCCCACCACTGCCCCCAGAAAAAAAGTTCAGCAGCATCAAAGTGTGCCAGTTTAAAAGACTGATATGTTCAGAAACACCTGTGCTTCAGGAATATCCACCATTGTAGTTTAGTGGTGCTGGAGTGTTTTGTTCTGTCAGTCTGTGAGCCCATATTCTGCACAGTATCATTTGTCAGAAGTCCATTTCACTTTTACAGTCCCTCTGTTTTCCCACTTCTGAGTTATTGTTTTCTCCAGTACTTTTATATGGGAATTCTTGGTGATAAAAATAATACATGGTACATAATGTTTTATGGTTCTGATTGGATTTTTTTTCAAGTTTTAAAATAATTACCTTTTGTTTCCATCCTGTGGAGAAATGCATTTACAGTTTCAGTGGTTTTTTTCCTATTGCTGATCTTACTTATGCACTAAATTAGGGAAAAAAAACCCCCTCATTTCAGGGAAAATATTGTGTTCTTACTTACCCTTAAATTTATTAAAACATGGTTATATTGCTCTCTGTTTAGTTTCTTAATTCAATTTTGTAGAGTTTGGAAATCTCTTAATTTGAAATATGTAGTGAAGAGTGGCTGTTTTCCTGTGTTTAGCTGCTGGGTGAGAATCACAGGCTTAGTTTAGAGATTTGCTTTTAAACATCTCTTATTCCTTGTAAATTTTTGTTTGTTTGTTTGTGGTTTTGTTAGAACATAAATAGGAAGGGGATCCTTGTGGAAAAATTTTCATCTGAACTGAATTTGTGTCCTGGAGCCCAACACTGAATTCCTTAATTTTCTAAAGGCATGAAGGACACTGGGAATTCCTCACAGACTGTTATTTTGGGACAGCAGTCATTCCTCTTTGGAATCATGAAATGCTCAGCACGGTACAGCTGGAGCTCTGAAGGGCAGGGACATTCCAGGAGGATGAATAATAATTTATACAACTCGAACTGTTTCAAACCTGGCATGGAGATTAAAATCAGAAACAAATTTATCCCTCATTCTAAGTATAATGGCACTCTTCAAAAGTTTCGCTGTTCAAGGAGCACCAGTCCAAAATTGTATATGTGGGGGGGTGTTCTGTGGGGGAAAAGCAGTTTGTGAGACTCAGCCTTGGTCCTGTGGGCAGCCCTAGGGTTTTATGCAGGAGTCTTAAGAGGTAGAGGAATCTGGAATTTAATAAGGATTTGGAAGATTAGTAGATTTGTTGCTAGAGGGAGGGGGAAAAAAAAGTCTTATTAGATAAGATACTGGAACAGCCTCTGAGAAAAGGTGCTGCTGCTGCATATGGTTTTTCTGAAACTCAATGGATGCACACAAGACTTGTTATGACTAATAGGATTGCACCTAAACAGAATACAGCCGTTTTTCTTGTAATTTAGTGAGGCATCTTTTGATCCACGGTGAGCTGAGGGCTCACTGTGCAAGGCTGAAAGTAAATGATATGCTCTGAGAAGATTTTGGTCTTTGTGACTTATGGAAGGTGGACTTAGGGAGCAAATTGCTTTGCTCACTGGGACTGTGTATTTTAGTTTTATCTCCTATGATTCTAGGCAGTGTTAAAAAGGTATTATTTCCCTCAAATTTGATGGCAGCGGAGTCTCAGCTGATTAATATGGATCTATGTAAGGTTTGTAAAAAAAAAACAAAATAAAATTGTCTGGCAAACTTTTAGGCAACAGAGTAATCAATCTTAATAGAAGGGGAAGAAACTGAACTTCCATCTTAATTTCAGAGATGATTGCTCTGTTTTACCTGTTTTCCCATACTGGATGTGTAACCACCACACTTGATTTTGATCCTCACCACTGACTGCACCACATTACCTGCCCTCTGCTGCACACCTTGACTTTCTTGTCAGGTGGGATCACTGAAATAGAAAAGATGGTCTTATTTCATTTACATCATTAAAACACCTTGGCAATTTTTTAAATCTTATGCCAGGCTGAATATTAGTGCTGGCACATATCTAAGGCAGCAAATAGAGATGGAGATGCTGAACACAATTCAGTTAAGAACAGTCATTGCTGCACTGCTAGGAAAAAAACTAGATTGAGCCCATGGAACAATATGCTTGATTATGCTAACTGGTACCTGTGTTTGTAGTGCTTAATAACTTTTCTTCCCTCAAAACTGTGGGAGAACACTTGGCTGTGTAATGTGGCCGTGCAATCACTGCAGCCTCACGTTGCCCTGCTGGGACGTGCACAAATGACCAGTCCAGCATTTAACTCTACATTTATGCACGTGGCTGTTACATCCCATGGTTATGGTGATGCCAATTTGGTAGGAGAGCATTTCTATTTCAAAAAATCATTAGCAGAGTTGTTAAGGTTTTCAGAAAGCTTGTTTTTCATAGGTGCTTTCATGAAATCTAACAGTGAGCTACCTTTGGTGTGAGAGAATTTCTTACACTGAGTAGGGAAAGGTTTAGTGTCTCTCTCACACACACATGATCATTCACTGTGATAAATTCATTGTTTCTATATTCCTCTGGTAGATTATGACCTCTAGAAGAATACTGGTGGGTTTTGATTTTCCTGGAGCAGAAGCACAGCTTACAGAAAGATAGAACTATGAATCATTCTTTTTACCCCCAAATATTGACAGGAAAATCTTCCACAGCTTGTATCCCATTTTCTAATGTGGATCAAACCAACCTTGTCTCATCACAACAAATGTTTTCTTCATCAAAATCCCAGAGATGACCAAACAAAACCTCTTTTCTTCCATGTTTGGTGAATACCAAGGTCAGCATCTGCTTTTTCACCATTGGTTTAGCACAGGGTTACTTCTGACTATCAGGTGGCTAAGCCTTGCTCCACTTACAGTTTATCTGTCTCACTTGCTCCCTTAAAATTTAGTTATTTATTTATTAAAATTAACAAAGTCCATTCTTGTAACTGGTGCCTTGCTCTTGCACCACATGAAGAGATTTATTTTGTAAGAAGTTTATCCACACAGGGTATAGTAAGTTATTAAGATAAAGTTTTGATTGTGTTAATTTTGTATTCTTTTATCTCTGATTGGGCATCCAAGTAGCCAAAATTACTAGAAATCTATAAATCATTGCCAGTCATTTATATGATTCAATGCTGAACAACTGGCTAACAAAATCATGTTACCTCAGTCCTCTACTTCTTAGTATTTGTCTTTAGTGAACTTTTACCCAGGCAAGCAGAGCTAGTTTCCTGGGACTGACATCGTCTGTCTCTTGACATTTGTTACCTTCTCAGGTAATGTAAAGAGGCACTGTGGTAACTCCAGTCTGCTTTAGACCTCTCTTAATTGATTTTCTGTGAATTTCAATGATAAAACTTCTCAAATTGCTAGTCTGACATATAAAGGGAAGTGGGATGATCTGCTTGAATTAACACAGCATCTTCAGTTTCCCGTTAGTTGCTGGTAGGTTCGTGTTGAAAATTCCTCTTCATTTGGGACACAAAAAATAAAACATAATTTTCATTCCAAACTCCAAGAAAAGGACATGTGGCATAGAGGGAAAGACCTCTTGTCTTAGACTGAGCCAGAAAAGTTATCACCTAGTGAGGCCAGTTATTAATCTCCTCACTGCAGCCCTAATGCTTTAGCAGGCCAAAGAAAACTTAACTTCTTGTTGTGTTTTTTTTCTCCTCCCTGCCTTTTAAAACAATTTCCCAGCTGGTTGCCTTTAAAACTTCTGTCATCCTGGGCATCTGGCTTTGTATATATTTATATCTAGTTGCTCTAAGTCATCAGGAGGCATTCCAGCTACAATGTGGCTGGGTAGCTGGAAAACAAGGCCATAAGACATCTAGAATAACTCTTGTGCAGCAGGATGCCAACCTTTTTTCCAAGTATGTTCTTTTTTCTTTCCCCCCCTGCACGTGTTATGGAATGTGTCCATTAGAAAAGGTTGCCTTTTAAAAATAAACACCTCTCCCCTAAAAAAGCCATACAAACAAAAAAAAAAACAAAGCCCCAAACCAACCAACCAAAACCCTGGAAACCCCAGAGCAAGATATTCTGAGAACGTGTTGAAATTGCTTTTGTTGAAATGCTACCTTTCCACTTAAAAATTAAGGAAATAAGATGAACCCTCCTCAAAAGCAGGAAGCCTCTGGACCTTATTATATCTTCAGCTAGAAACAGAGAGGGTAAGTGGATGAGGAAAGATGTTCAGAAAGGTTAAATGAAGTTAATAAGAAACAGCTTTAGCAGTTGAAGATTTGGATTATTGTAGTGATGTTACTAAAATATTTACTGTGTTATTAACAGACTAGTCTGTTAATCGCCCTGAGACTTTATTTCTCATATATACAATTGAACATTTAGTTGCCTTTTCATCATAACTCATTGTTAAGACAGCCTTAAAGGATGGGAAACTGGGTATATAAATATACATATCCTTCCTTAAGACTTGTAATGTATTTATTAGGTCTTTTTTCCTCCTCATTCATAATACAAGGATCACAATATAGGATCATTTTACTTAAACTCTGACTGAAGCAGAGAAGCAAGGGATTTTTTTTTAAGCAGTTTGTAGTGTTTTTTGAAGAACAGAAATGAAAGTGAAGGAAAGTTGTGTTATTAGATAGTGTTTGCAATCTGTGGCTATACCAGTGTCCAGAGTTTGGGGCAGACTGTTTGCAAGCAGTTAATTTTCTACTCGACTGAATGCTCAAGAACAATCAGGCTGATTATGTTCAAGCAGTTGAAAGTTCAATGTAGAGTGAGAAATAGGATAGCAATTATCTTCTAAATTCCTTTACGCGAACCACAGGATGTGCTTTTGCTCAGGACTGGAATCCTGGATAATTTGTACCATCTACACAGTTCTGGTTTTAGTTCCTAAAATGTTTTGGGAAAAATCAGCATGAGGATGATTGAAGTTGATCTTTATTAATCCTCAGGCAGCCCTGAGAGGGAGATGCGTGTGATTTCAGACTTCTAAACCAGAGGAAAGTCAAATAGTTAAAATTCTGAAAATACAAGACAACTGCTTATTCCAGGTATTCATTAAAACCAGATTCTGCTATAGCCCAAAGATTAGAAATGAGCCTTGGCCGAGAAAATTAATTTGCAGCTAAGAGACAGGGAAAAAGCATAGTGGCTGTAGTATATTTAGGACTTCATTCTTAATTAGGGAAGACTAAATTCTTGCCTCATGTATCACACCATACTCCTGTTAAACTTCTTACTACATATTGAAGGTGTTACTCTCCAAAAATTTTTGTCTGTGGAGTGGTGGGGAGATGGAGAAATATCTCCTGTATCTGAAACAAAGAGGCAGCCTCTGAATTCCCATATGAAAGGCTTGGAAGGTGCCTGTGCAGTTAAAGTCTCAGTATATTAAAGCAATAATGTAGATGTAAACATTGTTTATTTTTCTTACTCAGTTTCAATTCTCTTTTTCCAGGAGAAGAAAAAAACCCAAAACCCCGTTGTTTTCAGGGAGTTAAAATGTGATTTTTTTTTTCTAATCAGAACTTTAAAAAGTTATAATTTTTATGGTTTTATTGCAGAGAAATATTCTCTTCCTACAGGTCAGACCCGAAAGCTATTAAGCACTGAGTTCCCAAATGCATCTAAATGAGTATCCTGGCATTCCCATTTTAAATCATAACCATGTGTTATTTTTATTTTTTTATTTGTTTCATTAAAAAGGAAAGCAAAAAAGTTGTTCCACTCAGACATGCTCACATTACAAACCCTGCTAGATGCTACTGCTGAGAAAGAAATTTGACCCTACCTGCTTTGAACCACCTTGACTTGCTTCACTCAAAATCTGATGAAATTCAGTTTTGAGACAAAGCTCGGATAAATTTAAAAGAAAACAAAAAATCTAACCTGCTTTTTGTCAATACATCTTTATGATTTATCCTCCACAAGAGGCTCATGCTCCTTTAATACTGCAGGATTATAGATAGTGGAGGAATTGTTCTACTTCCAAACTGATCATACAAACAATAAAAGATTAATGAAGTCTTGTAACAGGCTTAAGAGCAGCTTTTATTTCACAGCACTTTTAAGATGGTGCCTCAGAAAAACTGTGGAGTTTTTCTGATGATGCTGAAAAAGTAGATTGCTTGAGAGGTTTGAACCAAGCCCTTATTCCCTGTTTTCTAGACTGTTCTTCACGTGTTCTTCTGATTCTCCCTGTCGATGCAAGTTGCTTGGTAACAGCAGGTGGTGATTGGTAGTATGGAATTGGTAGTATGGAATTTTTCCTGGAAATATGTAATTTAAAACATTACCTTTTAGTAGACACAGACTCTCGCTGCTAAATATTAGTTGAAATATTAGTAAAGATTTAAGTACACAAAAAAGTTAAATGATTCCCTCTGTACCATATCATGGGTTACAGTGAGGATTCTATGCTGCTCTGCTTAATGATCATCATGCAAATATGAAAAATCAAGTGCATATGTATTATTTCCTTTGCAAAAACTTTTTCAAGCAAACAATATACAAATTCTCACCCAACCAATGATGTTTTCTGAACAATGACATTTGAAGGCATTTGTCCGAAATGTTTCTTCCTAAATTTTATTGTGCATTAATTCTTTTTGGTCTTAGTTCCCTAAAATACCTGATATTCACCATCCAGCCCAAGGCAAAATATACAGTGCACTATAATAAAGTCAGCTTTCACAGCAAAGGTGTTTGATGCCTGAGAGGAGAAGTGTTCCCTTTCTCTACCTATTGATTGAAAACCCTTTTTGTAATTGATTGTATTTAACATTTGTGAATCCATAGGTGTCACGAGGAGTGTGTAAAAGTAACTGTTTTGAATGAGCTGAAGATTTCAAAAGGAATTACCAGGAATGGACCTGATTTAGTGTTGTCCAAAAAAACCTGAAGTGGCCCCAGAACAATTTGCATACGGTTTTTGGGGTTTTCTTTAGCTTGTACCTATAATCAACTGCAAGTTTACTTGTTTTAATTGGACATTTTTCTGCAGCTTCACACCTTGCTTCCTCTTTCCTCACCTATTTCAGATTGGTCACCTCTCTTCCTAAAAACTAATTTCTCACACTCCTCTTATTAATTCTCAAACTTAGGGATCTCCTGAGCTTAAATGGCTACTCTGACATGGGGGTTCCAGTCTGTTCCAAAGCTTTTCTGGTTTTGCATTCAGTGCAAGTTTTACTCACTGAGGAGGAAATACTTTCCCAGACTTGTTCAGTGGGTACCCTGACACCTCTAGGAAGAGCACTCCACTGCTGGATGTGAAGAATCCCCCTTTCTTTGGAGAAAGCACCATCTGAAGTTGTTTCCCCACACAAACCTGGCTGGTACATTCCCCATCTTGCTCGACAGTACCCAGCACTCGCCGTGGGT
Source organism: Manacus vitellinus (assembly GCF_001715985.3). Classification (NCBI taxonomy): domain Eukaryota; kingdom Metazoa; phylum Chordata; class Aves; order Passeriformes; family Pipridae; genus Manacus; species Manacus vitellinus. The sequence continues at coordinate 2,107,904 of NW_021940749.1, forward strand.
AACACAAACGTGGTGAGAATACCAAGTCCCCCGTGTTCTCAGGCAGAGAGACACTGTCAAAGCCCAAATTGTCAGGAGTAAAGTTGCTAAAACACGTTGATAAGTAAAATAGCAACAATCACGACGGCCAGATGGTGCTCACCGAGAACTTGAAAAGAATTAATCATTATGTTCCGCAGGCTGGGAGCAGAAATATGTTTGCTATATTTAAATGAAGATACTTTACTGAAGAGTTTCAGAGTAATTGGAATTTTCTTAAAACTCTCTGTCAAAATTACACTGAAAGACCTGTGGGCCAGATGATTCAGACCCAGGTAACTTGATTCAAGTGTTGGTTGATGGTAACACAGAGGTAGAAGAGAACACAGGCATAGCTGGGAAAACAGTCACTCAGAGCTCCATGTTTACTCTAAACCTTACTCCCTTCCCTGTCTTTCCTCTTGAATATTTTAGCCCTGGTGGCATTGTCTGGTGAAGTATTTGACAGAAGATTTTAATGTAAGTATGAAAGAAGACAATCTAGACTCTGCAGTATGTTTGAAATTAATATATTTTAGTATTTTATAAACTACTGCTCTGAACCCTGATCTCAGTGATACCCTCATTAGTTTCAGTTGAACCCTGATTTTTTAGCTTTAAGAATCCTATTTGTTCACTGTTGCTTTAACTATCAGATTACAGTTTAAATGGCTGTAAAAAAATTCTTTGTGCTTTTCAGGCAGTTTTCTGTGTTTTCACCTTAAAATGTATTTAAAGATTCGTGCAACAAGTTGTGAAGAGTTCTGCTGATATAATTTGGATACTTACATGTTAAAGTTTGTCTGTTTCTGGGCCTTATACTGTCTGCTAGGGTTTTATCAGAGCCACTGCTATTACTTTGAATTTATGCTTTGCTTTTCAACCATTTGTATTTCTGATCCCTGTTTGATGGAGAAACATGTATTCTTCTCCTCAGAAATGAGAACAAATCTATGCTTCCTGAGCAAAGGACTAGGAATCGTTCTGTGGTCTCCTCTGGATGTTTCTCATGATGCCTCGATGAGTTCAGCCTGGAATGTGTAAGATGTGCTCATTGCCATGTGGTGCTTCTGCTTGCTGCGTTCACAGATGTGATTCTCCAGTGGCAAATTCATCTTTTTCAGCCTTGTGTTGCCTGCTAGAGCCAAAGGAAACAAAAGGTATGATTTTCTACCATTATAGACAGGCAGCTTTCTTCATTTGCTCACATAAATGGAGTTTGTCTCCTAAGAAAACCCAACATTACAAACTGTGGGCCTCAGGTACTCAGAGAGAGACTTATTTTCATCTTGAAATGTGAGAGTGATTTGTTCTATGAGTGCTGTAAGAAGAAACATTTTTAAAGATATTATCAAAAAAGAGAAGTATTAACAGAAGTTTGTTGGGATTGCTACTCTCTAGTCAGAGTAACATTTTTAATGATGTTGTGGGTAATGAAGCCTCTCATGCTTGTCAATAGTAATGGAGTCTCTAAAGGTCATTTTGTCAGTCCTTTGTTTAATTATGGGGACAAATTTATTACTACCTTTACTTATTTGTGGATTTAGGAAGCAATGTGTGCCTTATGCTCACTATTCCTTAATGTCAACAAGGGACTATTGAAGGCAGTAGGGGATAAACCCCAATTAAGATAAATCACCCCAGAAATATAAATTAAAATGATAATATGTAATTTTTCTGATTACAGTTATGCTGAAGTATAAATTTATGTAACCAGTGAGATTATATCAGAATATAACTAGACCAAACCAATCAGCTTAAGGAGAAAGACATATTTTTCCTTACATTTAGCCTTTTCTACACTTCCAATTTCTCTTTTTGTGCCTCTTTTGCTCTTACCACATTCCTTTCTTTTTTTGTAATTTTTCTTTCATTCTTTCATTGTCATGTTTTCCACTGAAATCAGTGAACTCTGCAATGAACTGCACATTTCTCTCAATTAAAAAAACCCAAACAAACCACTCCCAACCAACTTCAGCATTGTCACACCTTCCTTTCCATAATGAGCAGGAGTTTCTCTAATTTGCTCTTGCCCAACTTGCAGTGGTAAAGGACAGGGGGAAAAAGGTATTTGTTGATCTTCCTTCCTTCTTCCTTTCCCTCAAAGGAGAAGACAGCAATGTTTCTGATAGATTTCCCCTTGGAAGACAAATGGGAACACCCAAAGCTTTGTGGATTGGAAATCAATGTGCATAAAGCAAGAGAAATGGGCAATGTCATCAAGCTCAGAGTTTGCACAGTCAGTGAACTTCAGAAAAAATAGCCCGTTTTCCTATCCCTGGCTAAGCTGGGAAGCTCCAGCAAACAATTCCAGCTGTGTTTCCCAACCTCTCTTCAAAAACATTCCTCTTCCTGCCCCAGCACACAGTGTTTGTGCTGCCATCTGTATCCCGAGAAAAGTTACTGCATTTTTTGGTACTGTCTAGGGGTCTTTTTTTAAAGGGTGGTCAGCAATTTTCCCTCTGGATTTGAAGTGGTTGCCCACTCCTTGTGTGTCAAATTTTTAATCTTTCTTTTTTAAAACCTACCCCTGAAATTCCCTCTCTTTGCTACACTGAAGTTCCATAAGGGGAATGTTATTTGGGGAAATATTTGTAGCTTAGTGCATTCACCTAAATCCAGTAGAGCTCTTTGGTGATGATTAAGTCCCACAACCAATTTTAGGACAGAGCATCAGCTCTGGAGACGTGACTTTTGCATCAATAAGGCTTTGTACCAGCTTTTTTGTGCTTTTTAGGTGTGAAAGTGGCCATTCTAATTTTTAACTATCCTGTCCTGGCGTGTTGCATGTGTAGAACATAATTGGGTTTATTTGGAGGACTCTACAGAATGTCTGTTAAGTGAAAATGTGTAGGTGGAATCTTGGCCCTACTGGTAGAGATGAAAAGTTTCCATTGCCTGGAATGAAGTTGCAGTTTCTAACTGTGGTTTTGTACAAAATGAGCTAAGAAGCAGCAGGCAAAGTCCATCAGCTGTGGGTATTTTTTATGTCTAAAGTAAATTATCTTAAGAAACTAAAGCCTGAGCTGCACAGTTTCCAGGCTTGGAATCTTCTGACCTCAAAGCAGCAAAAAATTGTCAAAGGAGCAAAAAAGATACCATTAGAGCCAGTGAAAAATATAGATATTTGTAGGAAAAATAAAGTGTACATTTTTAGAAAATATTCTTTTCAGTCAAATTGAGTGAGATTTCTTGGCAGCAGAGCTCTCATTCACTATTGGAAAATGTTTTTCTTCACTTATGCAGCTAAGAATTTGATGAAAACAACTCCATCGGAGGGAAAATTCTTTCATTAATGCAAGCAACTAGGTTAATTTTAAAGGGTTTTGCAGTCAAATTATTTTAATCTGCTAGATAATTTACCAGGATCTATACGAAGATATTACCTATTCACATTCATTTGAATGATAGAAATTCATGCGATTTTCTTATTTAATCTATGAAGCAGTATTAGGCTTAAATCCCTAAAAGCACACTGCTGGCTTAAAATTTGTACATTATACAGGAAGCTACCACAGAGGAAAGTTCTGGACTGTTCTCCATGGAAACAGCATCGGTCATTATCCATGGGATATGGAAGATTTTAAAGCTAACCAAACAAGTTCTACCTTCTTTTAGTATTTTTCTTGAAGTAGGTATCACAATTAGGTTGAAAAATTTATGGGATAATACATAGATAATCAGTTAACATTATTCTTTTGCTTGTAAATAATGCTCCAATCAGCTTCCCAAATTGAGTTCTATTCTCAGCTTCTCTGCTGTTGTCAAAAGAATTTAAAATCTGCCAAATGGAAAACAAGCAAGTAAAGCACACTTGGCTTATTTTGCCTTGAGTATATAATAACTTTCCTCAGTCTGCTGGCTGTGCCACTCTGAAATAAATTATCTTTATTTTTGCAATATAGGAGAGTATCTGTTGATAGTATCCCATCTTGTCATCCATTTCGAAAACACTCATGGCTGCTGACAGCTCTAGAGTCTTGAATTTTGATTAAGGAATTAAATTTTGAAATGACTGATTTCTACTTCTCTGAAATGTTCCATTACAAATGCCTTCACTGTACTTTGATTTTTGCTTCCTTTAATCACACTCACTGAATAAGGTAAAAACGAAAATCAAACACTAAAGGCTATTAGGAAAGGAATCAAGAATATGAAAACACATGTCCACATCTAGAACAAGGTGTGCAATTCCAGTTTTTTTATCTGAAGAAGTGCATCAGGAGTATGAGAACAGAGTTCCATCAAATCATGTGTGTTCTTTCAGGAGCCTGAGGTTCTACCCTGTCTCCTGTTTCCTCCTGTTTGCTTCTTTGGTCAGTTTAGTATATTTTGTGTATCTCGAGATGGAAATAATCAGTAGAGCTGAATAATGCAAAGATGAACATTAGACCAGGCATTTGTAACAGAGCTCAGGGACAGCACACGGGAATGAAAAAGAAGCTGAGTAACAAATGAGGAGAGAAAGAAATAGTAACAGAGAAAAATACCAATACACACAGTTCAAACCCATGAGTACACCAAGGAGGAAAGCAAATCTTTGGATATTTTCCAGCTGTTGCTGTTCTAATCTCATTTGATTCTCTTCACCCATGTGTATATGAAAATACAGTACCTAGCAATGGCAGAATTTTTCTTTACCTGTGTTAAACACTTGTGTAAAAATAGTCTGGATTTTGTCTGAATTGACTTGTAGAAAATTTAAAAAAATTATCTTTCTGTTGTCCTTAAAGGGGAAGAGTAAGGTATTAATGAGCAATCAGACCAGACTCTATTATCAACATCACTAAGAAAAGAGTCAGTGTAAGTCGAATTCAGTGGTGAAGGAACCTAGCAGCATTGTTTCCCTGATAATGCAATAATTAGGTAAACAGATCACTGGATTCACAGGAAAGGCTGTTGGAATTGTCTTATTGTAGTAGAGTTTTGTTTTCTTGCCGATAACTTTTTCTCTTCTCACTGGCTTTCCAAATTCTAGTGAAAACCAAATCTTTTTTTATTTCTTTCATGGATAAAATTATTTTTCAGCTACAAACTAAACCAAGAGAAATAAAATTACTTTCATGTGTTGTATTAATTTTATCTCTGTTTTCTCTTTATAGTGCTTGTGTTGTGACAAGAACTAAGTGGAATTAGCTTTTAAATGAGCACTATTTTTGACTATTGTTGTTCTTATTTTTTGGAAATTTCAATAAGAAATATTTAGTGCTTGTGGAAATGCATAAAAACAAGGAGAAAGCTAATTGGGCTGTTGGAAGAAGCACTAGAAAAGTGATCTGTCCTTGCATATGGGCTGAGAGGTACAAGCCATGTTTGGAGGCTTGTGACTGACAGGATATTCAGGATATAAAGGCTGGTGATTGTGGAAAGTTTTTCTTAACTTCTATATCTCTTGATGACAATAGAAAATGAAATATTACTGGATGGGAGAAGGAGCAACGTGGAAACAGCACATATTATTAATAATGAGAATGGCAGTCAGATAAATAGTCCCAGTGATGTCAGCAGGAATAAGAGGCTACTTTTTCATTCAGGGACCCTATGGAACAAAATGGAAGCTCTTAGTCAATTCATTAAAATATACAGTATTATACCACTGGAAAAAGAGTAAAATGATGAAACAACATCTGTAACAGGGGTGTCGAAGGTTTTACATGGCTCAGGAAAATGGGAGAGATAAAAGTATACAGAATATAGATTAAGTATGAGTTGGCTCATTTTAAGTGAGAAGAATTATGGGCAAGAGCATAACTGTGATTGAAGTTGTCAGCTTTAACAGGACATATTTTGGTTCACAGGAGCTCTTAGTGTGAAGTCAATTGGGCGGATATAAATGGGGAAAGACCGGAATTTCTTTGAGTCAAAAGAGGAAAATCTATTACAAATGTATATAAAAAGTGTAGGAAAGGGGAAGGGAAATGTTCAAAGAGCTCTAAAAATAATGAGATGATCGTTTCCGGAGGAGTGTAGGATTCAAGAAGAAGAAGAATCCCCAAAGAGTAGAAAGAATGGATTGGTGAAGAAAAGAGTTACAGTGTGGAGATCAGCAAACACAGGGGTAAAAACAGGTTTGACAAAACTTAAAGTTAGATTTTGCAAAGATTATTAAAACAAGTTTTCAAGTATATTTTAATCTAATAAATAAATAGTGTATAAAAAGGGAATAAAATCAGAGGCATGGTTAATCAAACAGAAAATTGGGATTTCATTCATAGAGAACTGAAATATCTTCGAAACTGAAATAATGGCATTTATAAAACTAGAAAATATTTTCTTGTTGACAGGTAACAAGAATTTAGATTAGAAACTGAACTGATGATCTGGAGGAAATGACAGAGAAGGAGAAGGACCTGCTACAAATACCAGAAGGGGTATGGGAGGCCAACAAGACACAACAATGAAGAAAAGGCAGATGTGGTTGTCGAATGTGTCCAGCAAGGTAATTCCAACAGAAAAATATTCATACTGTTGCCCAAGGTGGATGGGATCTCACCTGGGGAGCCATATACAGTCTGAGGGCCCCATAGAGGAAAAATGGGGCTGGGGAGATGCAAAGGACATTAAAGGGAATGCAAAATGTGTTGACAGGCTTAGACATGGGGGAGACTGACACACAATATTATATACATATTAAAAGTGTATCAGAAGACACTAGAGGCAGAAGACACACAAATATGTTTCAACGAGCCATAGATAAATCTACTCTAGAAGTGGATTTCTAATAATTAAACAGGGCAAAGTTTGCAACAGTCTTCAAAAGAGAGCAGTGAAATAATTGCAAAAATTGTCCCAGTCTGAAGTTACAGAGCATCTAAAAGATTTTATATTTTGCTAAGTAATTGTCAATTTCCTGGTTTAGGTTTTCTTACTATATATATTTAACCTTTTACGAGTAGTGACTTAAAAATTAAGCTTTTCATCTTCTGAGACTCATTTTCAGGCCCTGCAGTCAGGCATTTATTCATTAAACTCTGTGATGCATTAGAGCTACTTGTCTGCTCTTGGATATTATGAATACAAACATTCCCCATCAGGTTGTTTACAGTGCCAGCGCTGAATAAACACACAGGAATTACCAGGTGGTTACATTGTTTTAGGTATGACAGATCTATGGCGTGCCATTCCTGCTTTATTATCTGTTTATTTTAAACCACTTAATTTAGTGCTGGGGGAGTAGGCTCCTCAGAAGCAATAAACATCTGTTGCTGCTGTTAGTCTGAGCATTTGCACTCCATAATGTTCTTGTCCCCTCTGGTAGCCAAAGGTAAATAAGGGAGCATCACACAAGTGTCAGCGTGGGGGAAGCTGAGTGAGGAGGGGACAACGTGTGTATACAGAATTAGGGATGGATTTCTTTTCCCCGGTCTGAAAACCTCTCACATGTAATATGAAAATCCAAATTTAAATGGCAGTCTAATATTAAAAAAAAAAAGGATTTCTAAATGCATAAATTAGTCTCGCATACATATATTTCTTAAAAAAAAAAAAAAACACCCCAAACAACCCTCGCCAAAACCCAGTAGTGAATATTGCTAACTTTGGGTCAATGTTTTCTAACCTGAAGTTAGATTTCCACTCAGTTTAGACTGCTTCCTTTCGGCCTTTAAGCCTGAAAAGTCTCTAAGTGGTTATATTTACCTCAGGTAATTGGTATTCCATAAATAGGAATGGAAGAGTTTTTAGTGCTCCTTATTGGTACAGTCCTCTATCACTTTTTACCGTAAGACCTTATTTTCAGGTCCTTTGTAGCTTTAAAATGCATGTGACCTTTTCTCCTTCTCTCTACCATATACAAACTGTCCCCTTTGAGATATCTTTTTCCTGCTATTTCAGCTAAAATAGCCATTTTCTGAATTAAGGAAAAATTCTTATTACCCATGCTAATAAAATCATATAACCATTTAATCCAAATGGTCTCATATCCTCTGTATGGTGGAGCAGAGGTTCAGGATCAGAGGAACAATCTTTTGCCTGGGATGAGTTTTCTCTATCTTTATGAAATTTGCCTATCAAGTCACCAGTCTCTGAAAAATCCCATTTTACGGACATTTACTAGAAACATATGAAGTTTGGGAGCTGAAACCCCTGAAAGTGCCCTCGGCAGTAAACCTGCTCCAGAAATCCAGCTTCTGAGTGAACTGCTGCTGTTATCACTCCTCCCCACTGCAATTAATTTTCCTGCAGGGAGCAGGACCGTGGAGACCTCACAGCCTGAATTCCTCACTAGCTCTGTTAAACATCACCTGCAAATGGTCCCTGGGGTGCCAGAGCAGAAGAGCTCATTCCATCTTGACCAGAACGACTGACCTTGGTTGTTCATGCTGTTTTCAGTTCTTTACTACAAGATGAAACATTCAGGGTCTAATTTTGATAGCACTGGACACCTTTTTTTTTTAATTTTATTTTTATTTTTCTTCTGGGAAATATTTGTAGGGAAAGGAGGGAGGGAAGGAAAAAAAAAGTGTTCTGGTTTTATTTTTTATTTTGTGAGGGAAGTTATTTTTCTTTAAAATGTTAATCATGATGTTGATCATTATGCAAGAACTTGGAAATACTAGAAAAGAAATAGTGCCCTTTCAGGAAACACAAGACCTTTATTCAGCCCTGTGTTTAGCTGTATAGGGAGGGTAGGTAATTAATTAGTGAATAGGTGCTCCCTTACAACCACAGAATATAGAGATCTCCCCACGGCGTCCCCATGAAAATACTCAAGCGTTCAGATCTCCTTTAGTGTGTACCTCTTCACATCCCATAGTTATGACACCTTTATACGATGTTGTGTCATAACAAATGGGAAGATAACCTCACTTTTCTTCTTGTTCATTTTTCTTCTGTCAAATTATTAAAGAGAAAGTGATAAACACAGCAACTTTAGCATTGGAGGAAACTGCCATGTTTTTTTTCACTCCATCTTTCTTTCAGGGATATTTCTCAAGTTCAATTTTCTTTATGCATGTGAAAAAATGCAAAGCATAAACCCTCCTGAATCATATTTTCTAAGCCATTTTTGTCATCTTTGTTGTTCTCATCTTCTCGGTTTTCAATTTGTCTTTTTAAAATATCCTGTCCCAAACTGAATCCAATCAGTCCTGCTGCTGAAGCCGGAGCAGAAGGATTATTGTGCTGTTTTGACACATGCTCTTACTGTTAATATAATCAAGCATAGCATTTGTCCCTTTTCAGTGTGAGCATCTTATATTTGATTCTCAGGAAGTTTATGATTTAACATATAATAACCATGTCTGTAGGAGTGTTCCTTGAGTCACAGTTCTCATAAATGTTTGCTTGGGGTTCAACATCCACTAGCACTGCAATTTTTTGGACTGTAAAAATATATATCTAAAAAAAATACATCTAAGATGCATTAGGCAATGGAAGAGTGGAACAAAGTGAGTCTGTGTGGCAGGGAATATGCAGAGAACATGTTACAGATTAAAGCAGAGTTTTAAAAATGGTAAATAAAATACATTCTGAATGTCTCACTGGAGGTGTGGTTTCAAGGTCCCCACCAAAGTGAGCTGTTTATTCAGAGTGCCAGGAGCAGTGACGAGGTTGTTGTAAGTGGATGCAGAAAACTGAGGAGTTTTGTGTCTGGGGAAACTGCAGGCAGGGCATTAAGCAAGAAAACGGCCGCCATTTTGTGTTTGGGGAAACGGCCGCCATTTTGTAGAACAGCTGCCACTTTGTGGAATGGCCACCGTTTTGTGTTTGGGGAAATGGCTACCATTTAGTGCAAAGGAGTTTTTTTTTTTTTAAATAGAGTTCAGATAAGAGACTCCAGAAAAAAAAGGCACGACTAGATTAGGTCAACTAGCAGGCAAGTTGCAAGACAGTTGTACTGAGGTGGAAAAATGCTTCACAGAAATAAGTTTAGCAAGTGCTTGTGACTGAAAAGAGAGATCTGCTCAGGAAAGCTGTGGCCTGGCAATAGGGAAGTGGGTAAGTGCAGGAATGCAAGTAAGTGGATGCTAAATCAACATAATAAGAGTAAGTTCTTATCCATTCACTTGTATATGTATGGAACTAGTGAGTCTTGGTCCATCAATGTAGATTAGTTACAGTTTTTTTTATGGCAGATTGGCACTCCAAAGGTATTTTTTTCACCGTTGTTTAATGAATCTGCAGTAACTTGATTGTCATGGAGAACACAACCACAAGTGCTGCATTTTAATCATTCTGATATACTGCAGAAAATCATAGTGCTATTGCTGTTAATTCGGGGAATATGAGCACAGTAATGGTGACATTTGAAACAGAAGGGACAGTAGGCACTTTCTGGTAGGGTGCAAAAATGTGCTACCAGGATGTCTTAGCTACAGATACCACCTCCTGAGTGTTGAAATGGATGTTGAAATCAATACTTGAAATAAATTGAAACTGCTACTCTAGACCATTTTGCTTTTCCACTACCAAATATTTTGCCGTCTTAATATGTAAGTTCTAAGGATGTGATGGTCAGTTTTCTGTGACCACATTGACCAACCTTTCCAGAGGAAAAAAATTGTAATATTAGAGCTCTTCAAGTTCTCTTACCTCTTAGAGCAAATTATATACAATTTTAGTAATTCCTCCACAAATCAGAGAAAAAAAATCAGTCTTTTCTGAGATCCTTAGAGTTCAAAGTGGTAGAGTATGTGCTTGGCAGGGCAAGGCTGTAAGACAGGCAAAACTCACAGTAAAAAAAATCAGACCAGAGATATGAGATAACCAATCATAGACTGTCATTAATGAAAAAACCCCTAACACATACTTTGAGATTAAACATGTTAAAGAAAGACATTATCTAGAATATGATGTAATTACACAGATCCAGCTGTAAAACACACTGAGCAGCCCCAGTTCCCACTGTGTGCAAGATTCTTACACTTGTTTTTTAGAATAATGCAGAACAGCAATTCTGCAGTAGCTCCCCTGTGGGCACTGCAATTTCCACACCAGGAATATTTTTGTATGGACTAAATGTGGCCTCATATGGGGGTAGTGGAGAACAACCATTAGACCTGAAATTTCCTCCCTAATTTATCCCACAGTGGCTTCCACCTGCAAACAATCTGGTATCATTCCTTATGCCTCATTTCTGCAAGCTCCTTCTGCGAGAGAAGTCAAAAGAAGGATAAAAGCAGGTTAAAATTTCAGCAGGTAGATGATTTCTCTGAGAGTTGTGGGCATTTAGCACCTGCAGGATTGAGCCTCAAGGCACTTATTTTTCCTTCGCATCCAGACAAGTTTTCAGTTCCTGAAATGAGACTGCATAGTGTATAAAAATGAATGATCAATGTCTCTGTTGCTGTAATTCTATTAGAGAAAGTATCTGGCATATGAGGGAAGCCAAATGTTACATTAACACCTTAACTAGTCCTAACGCTGTCAAACTTCCACTACTTTTCATTAAAAGTAGTGAAGTCAGCTTTTTATGGTCTTTATCAGCATTGTGGAATGAGGGGTAAGACATCCACTAAATTCTCTGTTGGGCCATTTTCTCTAGGTGAAATTCAGCATAATGATTTCAGCAGAGGAAGAGAATTCTTGAGAGCAAAACCTCTGCATAGCAGCTTGATTTTAGTGTGGAAGAAAGCGCATGTGGACAAGAAAAATGGGCAAGTACAGGGGGTTTGAGAGTTGGGCTTTGTTCTGTTGTATGCAGACATGTAGCACAGTGGAGTTTTGACCTCTGCAGTGGCAAGAGAAACCAGGGGGAATTATATAAAATTAAATGAATTATTCTGAAATATATGCAAAAAAAGTAATTAAAATTGTTTATCAGAAATTATATTTATAACTTATATATTTTATATATATAAGCCCAAATTAAGGTTTTATAATTTTAGGTGTGGTATGCCAAGTAAAAATTTTGCCTTTCGATTACAGTAAAAGATAAAATTTTATAATAAATACCAAAAAAACTATATAGATCAATCTATTTTGATAAGAATGCAAATATTCTGATTTTGGTTATGCTACCAATTTAAACCTCCAGTTTTTGATGGAAATCTAAAGTTAAAAAAAATTACCCAAACACCTCAGTGGCGGTTAGGAGTTTGAAAGGTATGCTGATCCTAGACATACTGGCCAGGCTCTGTACTGTTGCCTTGTATTATCCAAGATGAAGAGCAAAATGACTTGCTTGTGGCACTGTGAATTTGTATTTTAGTCAGTTACAGGCTAAATATGCTTTAACTATCCAGTGCAAGCTTGAAACAGGCTGACCTGTCTTGCTCTCAGAGGGAAAATCTGATACTTTCACATGTCCTCTTTGTAAATACATGTCATTATGGGATACATTTTAAATTCTACTTATATTGGACGTTGCTGTAAGGCTTTACCTGCAGAATAATCCCTGCAGGCGTTTTTAAATGAGGATATCATGAAATACACCATAAAACACATATATTTTTTCTGTCAGTAAACCTTCAGTTGCATATAGTGAAAATCTGAGTTACAAACTATAAGCTGAAATGGTTTTTTTAGATTATGATTTAAATAAATCTTTCACCAATAAACTCAGTGTACTTTGAGGAGGGATTATAAAGAAATGGGAGAAAGTTATAAAATAGAAATTGATAAAAGGCTTATTTGGTCTTTGGGAGTCCTGTGCAAGTAGCTAAAAAAGTCTTTGGAACAGAACCAATCTCTCTGTGAAAGCTTTATTGATTACACAGAGAAAAGTCCATTTTAAACACTTTCATAGCACTGTGTTGCCTGAGGAAGCAAAATCTATTACACTTAGATTATGAACTTTTTGTTTATGAACTCAACTGTCTTAGTGGACAGCTGGAAGAAACCAGCACTATTATTTCTCCTGTCTATAAAGCAGAGTTATTAAAAAGTCCATATTTTCCCCATGTTTGTACTGCTGCTGTTTTCAAAACCATCCGTGGTGTGAAGCCCTGTGCTCTGGGTGGACCCAGCGTGTGCTGCTGTCTCTTGGAATGGTTTTCCAGGTCAGACAGCTTCTCAGGTCCAGACCCTCAGTACAGAGTCTGTACCACACACCTCTGGTGAATCTCATCTGGGCTGTACTCCCTGATTAGTATTTCTGTAATTGCTCCGGTTGCTTTAGGCATTTTTCAGGCTCTGGGTGATTTAGTTGTGTTAGGAGAATGACTCAGATCTATCTATGGTTAAATAAGCTGTGAAATAAGCTGCCCAAACAACTATCACTCATCAGGGTGAATGCTGCTTTATAGGAAGAATTTCCACTTCTCTTTGACCTAAGAAAAAGTCTAAGCCAGAAAAATGATGGGGAAAAAAGTGATTGCTTCTCTTTCCCTTTACTTAAGAGGGGTGAATGTGGGGCTGCAGCAGGGGATGGCGTAAATTTGGAAGGTGCAAGACATTTCCACCTCTTGGGGAGAATGACAGATGCTGCTGGAGGGGTAGGAAAAGAGCAGGGATGGGCATGGTGAGAGGCTCAGAAAGACAACAGGGTCTCAGCTGAAAGCAGCAGTGCCTGTGAAACTCATGGGCTGTGCAGGTCATCTCTGCCCGTGGTGTCTGAGATTGGAACCAGTGGGACTGAAAGAGCTTGTGGAGAGCGGGAAAGGGGAATTGCATGTATGCTTCTTGTCTCCAGTGATGGGCCTGACATTTGGCATCTCATTGAGGGTGACATGATGTGACCTGCTTGTTCTAGATCTGGGTTTTTATCAATTTGTGCTCATACCATCAATCCAGCCAAAGCTGATACCTGTAAGTTCTTGAAGTCCCAGGTACTGTGCAGTTGATTAAACTGACTCTGAAACAGCATCTTCAAACCCTTTTTTTCCCCAAAGGCTCGAAGCATGTAGAGAAAAGGGTGAAAATGATAAAACACCTTACTTACTTCCACTGAAATTTTTCCTTGGAGCTTATAGATCTTTTCGTTCCAACTGACCCTCATTTCTGATGGTGAGAAACAGACTGTGATGTGCACAGCATGTTTTCTCTCTCCTCTTGTAATACCTTGCCAGCCTGACTAGTTTTAATGACTCCTTGGAAATTTTTTTTAACAACAAAACAGAAAAGGATGGGAGAGAGATTTCTTACCTGCAATATCAAAAGTTAGAGTCTGCTCATTTGTACAATAGCACTAGGTGGTTGCTCTTTTACCAGAGATTTAAGTCTCATAGAAGTTGTGGATAAACACAGAAATAGTGGGAAAACGCCTCAAAGCATTTGCAGTCCTTTTCTCTTTTACTCAGCTTCTCTTTATAATATAGCTCAGAATGGAAGCTTTAGCAGGAGAATTAGAGAATAGTACAAGGAAATGAGAGAATGCTTATAAAATTAACAAATTCTCTACATTTTAGATCTAGGAATACTAGCTTTAATTTCTGTTAGCTGTGAACTTGCAGGGTTTAGATTCTAGTCTGGCAGAAGTATGTTTAAAATGGATGTTTATGACTTAAAACTTTACAAAAATAGTGCATTAGGATCCTTTAGCCCTTTTCTCTGCACAAATATTAGTCAAAATTCATGAAAATGTTTGCTCTTTGTATGAGCAATAAGGACTTGTAAAAATTGCTACAAGTGTAGCAAAGTTACCATTAACAATACCAACTTCTTCTACTTTATGTTATTTTCTAAAGCTCCAAGAAATCGACCTTTCCTTTAAAGATGTTTTACCTCAATTTAGAACTTGCCAAGTACTTTATAGCTGCTGAAACAGAGCTCTGTGATTAAATAAGGGCCTCTAAATAAATGTTTGTGATCTTTAAACAAATTACCTTAATTCAAGGTTTCTGTCTTACAACACCTGATGTATCTGTGTTGTCTAAAACTGCACTACCTGAAAGGAGAGATGGTATTGACAAGCTTTAAATTGGGCTGTTTGGTTTTACTAAAGTTTAATTAAAGAATTGGAGTTCTCCAAAGCACTCAGTGGGAAGGAAGATTGTATTGGTGAAAAATCATGTGGTTAATTTACAAATGTGCCTACAAATACCAGCCAGACATTTTAAATGCAAATAGACTTATCAGGCTACATTCGTCATATTTAATTAATTTGCCTTCACGTATCTTTTGGCATAAAGTTAATCTTCTTCTTAGGTTTAAACAGACCCTAACAGCCAGCCCAGAAACAGGTATATGAACAGGTGCTATGGGCTTGCTACAGCTTTGAACAACAGGTGTGTGGTGACAGGAAATTATAATGGCTCAAATTACTTTTCTGAGCTTTCCTGCTCGGCAAACATACAGTTCTTAAAAAAAGCACCCCCCTTCCTCCCCAATGCCTGAAAGGGAAAGGAGCAGAAAGGGGTTTGACTCGTTGTCACCCACTTTCTACTCCTTGTAACTCAGTCGGCTCATTGACATAACTACATGCGTTAATCTTGTGCTTTTGCCCCAAAAATATGGCAGCAGAACATGGTATCCCCTAGAGCCACTCCCTGCAGCAGAACTGATTCCATCTTGTATTCTGTGCAGACGTGAGCCTCAGACTTTGGTGATCTGGGAACCAGTATCTTTCAGGTTTCTGTGTCTTCTCTGTATCAATTTTTATCAAGAAACGCTTCAAGATAATTACCCTTTTTGTTCTATTTGTGATATTAAGACTTCGGGTTAGAGTTTGGTTTAGTAAGGAAGCAATGGCATGTGTGCTGTTATTTAAAAAATTGCATCAAGATTCAAGAGATGAAGAACAGCAATGTAAACAGTGAGGTAAAAGAGAAAAATCAGTTCTCCATTTCTCTCTGAAAGTTTACTTAGCTTCTTTTGTCTGGACAGACTTTTGATAGATTGTAAACATAGAACTGTAAAAATAAAACAGACAGACAAAATGCTATTAGCAATGCGACGGTAAAACGTTGCTTGTCCCCCCCCTTACCTACCATATCACCACACTCAATTATTATACACACATAGCAGACTAGATCTTCCTAGTGAATATCAAGCTTGTGCAGCCATGCCAGTTTATGCAAACTCTTAAAAATAATTTCAAAATTAAGTACATGCCTCATCAGTCTGATCTGCAGGAAATGGAGAATTATCAGTTATGAATAGAATACTGTAAATAAAGCTTAATTCCATGTCTGAATGCATTACCTAAATATGGTTCTGCTATTATAAAAATAGTGCTTTAGGTAAGCTAAATGTTTCAGCTTCCCTTTCAAATTGGCATCTTTATACATCATCTCTGATACCTTTGAAGCTGGACTTTGCTCAGTGACTTCATTCCCTTGCTACTGCGTGCAAGGTAATCTTTTTAAAACTGAGCTCCTGACTTTTAGTTGCACACATGGGGGCACATTTTCTCAGTTTGGCTAAATCTGGTGTCTTTGAGACACCTTCATCTCATACAGCTTATTAATGTTTCAAAAGATCTGCCTTGGGGTCACAGGTACCATCATGTGTGGGAGAAAAATCCGGACTTGGTAGGAAGTTTGTTGTTTTCTCTGCTCTGAAGCTGTAACATGTTTCCTCTGAACCAACAGCTTGGTTTCCAAATTTCAAGTTCAATGATTAATTTTGAAGATGAAAAACAAACCCCATGAATTATAACAGAATTTACACCCTTGTGCAAATCTTTGGACAAACTGAGTACAGGTGCAGTCGGTATGAAAAGGGAAGATTGAGCCTGATGAGACACCTTAGTGAAAGCTGGAGGGGCAATAAGACAGGTTCTGCAAAGGGAGAGTTAAGAGAGCAGTCAGGCCATGGGCAGAATAACAAGCAAAAGGTGGGGTGAGAGAAGTCAGGCTAGTGGAAGAATGAAAAGAAGTATAAATAAGGTAGAAAAACGTTAAGGGTGACTGACGGGTTGGAGGGTACGAAAATGCAGCAATGGATCAGAGAGTGCAAAGGAGAAGGTCATTGCAGACTGTCAAGAGGAGTTTCTATTAACAGCTGGATTTTGGCTGGTGTTGATGGAAAGGGACCTCAGGCAGCTTCTGTAAACAATGAGCTTAGAGGTGAGAGGGAGAAGAGTGATATTTAGTCCATGAAGTGGGGTTGAAGGCCAACCAAATGGTACTGGGTCAGAGAGGAGGTGCAGATTTGAGGGGAAAAGCTGGTTCTGGTGTACTAGTTCATCTTCACTGCATTTTAAGTCAAAGCAAATAGGAAGTTGACAGGAAGTTTACAAAATATGGCTGGAGGAGTACAGGGGTGGGGTGCATTTACCAACTTGTTTAGTGTCCACGAGACACCAACACACTATCAGCTTCAGTTCCACGCTTCAGGGAAAATGAGGCACAGAATCTGGTCATTTTGAAGAAAGAGTTCGAGGCTTAAAATTGCTGGATCCTGTAATCCATGGACATATATTTTATGTAAGCGTTATGAATATATTAATTACATTTAAAGACTAAACTGCTTTGACTCTGAAGGAATGGCTAGGATAACATGCCAATGTTTCTGTATGAAACAGGCTTTTATCTTTCAAATTCACATCTCAGCTACTATGAAAATAATGTTTTTTCTTGTTTCTTCTTAGGGATAGATTCTTTTTTATTGTTTTTTCTTGCGAAGTTCTCAGATATTGAATTAGACTTACAGAGAGCTGTCATTATTGTCCTTCATTATCTGGACTTTTCAATGAAGGTACTAGGCAGTAAGGACAGTCATATCTACGCCGTATTCTCTTTTAACCAGATCACATTAATCTCTAGAGTTTTCTTTATATAATTTAGTAATGTGATTAGAGAAGTAAAATGCCAGAGCCTTATTCGTCCTTTTAGAAGACACTAGATACTAAAAGAAAGCCCTCTTGTTAAATGAATTTTTATAATGTAAGCTGGGCATGAATTCAAAGCACTATTACACTTGGACCATAAATGTGTTAAACTGAAATAACAAAATTAGAGGGGACAATAAATAAAACTTTGGGGGCGTGCTTTTACTGCCTTAACAAAATGAATTCCTTATAATAATGGAAATTATCACATCACTAATGGAAGAATTTTTCTGGGAAACAGCCCAGACTACCTGTCTCATTCCAGCATGTTCAGACATTATCCATAGGGTTCAGTCAGTGCCGTTCCTTTATCTGTTGCCAATTGCCATATACAGTTGTGCTGAAAGCATTAGGTAATAGTAGCAAACCCCAAAAAGACGCCTCCAGAGCAAATCCCTCTCAGTTTATTGATGCCACTGAAGAATGGCACGCTCTTCTGAACAGATGGAGAGGATTTAATGTTATAGCACAATAAAAAAAATCCTTAATCAAAGAACAGTACATTAAAAGAATTAAAAGGGGGTTAATATTGGTTGCTTAATGCACGGGAACAGCTTTTTTATTGAATTACTCTGGAACAAATTTTGCCTTTCTGCACACTTCAGCACGCAGCATTTAGCAGAAGAAAATGGTGTTGAGTGCAGGACAAGGACAAGTGAAGCAGAAGGTAAAGAAAGAACTGATGTGAATAGAAATCCAAGCTTAATTTCCTAAGTCTCAGGCTTGGATGTGTTGTTTGATACTTAATTTTAGAGCTCTTAATTAAGAGGATTCTCCCATATCTTTAAATACTTCTGTTTGCAAAGGAGGATGTTTAAACTCATGTGATTCTGGTTGAAACCATAGAGGCCTCCTGATGCCAGAAAGGTCATTTGCTACATTTGCTGTTGTGTATTGTTGCAAAATCAGAGTATATATGGATACAAATCCTTAGCAACTCTATTTAGAAATGACCAGGAAATTGGAATATGTATCTAAGTCTCTTAAATCTGAAAAATTGGTTGGTAAAGTCAAGAGGGTGTATGTGAGTGTAGATTCAAGAAGTGCATTTCCACTGAGTTCCTGACACCTAATCTGAGCCTCTGTAATGTTCCTGCTAAATCACATCAAGCAAAAATATTCCTTAAATTGTTTCTCTTATTTCAGCTCTAATTTGTCCTTTTTCAGCCTCCTGTGGCAATACAATTGTGCTCTATTTTTAGATTCTGCAAACCAACCTCTACTATTTCTCGTTTTCAGGATTTGGATGCTAATGGCAAAACATTACGAATACCAGTCCTTAAAATTAATTTAATTCTCGCATTTTAATTTTGCTTATGACTTTTATTATTCTGCATTAGTGCTAAGTTTCCTTAGGTACTGTCCCCCCTCAGAACTGATTGGTCAGAACTGAGCCCAGAACCTCACGTATACCTCTTGAATGGTCTCATTTGAAACATTTGCAGCAATCGCAGGGGCAAGACATTATTAAGTCTCATAGCCCTACAGCCTCCCTTTGGAACCCAGTCTTCTTAATTACTGACCACAGTGTTTAGAAATTAGGAACTTAAATCCAGGAGTTTGGGTTGGACAATTTTATGTTTGGTTTTTAATGTGAGAGAAAAGTTCATCTTAAGCTTTCCTTAATTGGCTTTATCTGAGTTAACTGTGGCCAGACATTTTCTTGAAATTTCCCCAGAGAGCACACATACAAAGCTTTGTGTAAAATGTATTTTTAATAGCTATATAATCCTAATAATACTGGTCAGGAGAAATGTTGTGTAATGTCCCACAGAGAACCTTTCCATAAATTGTTTAAGAGTGATTGCAGACATATACAACTAATTACCTGTGCCTATTTGAACTGCAGGGATTAGATCAGGATGTATGTATCTCTTTCCCATCCCTTCCCCTGATTTTCAGAAATAAGAGGCAAAATACTCTCAGTGGTGTCCACTGATACTAAATTGCCGTATTTTGCAGCTCAAAAGTGAAATTCAGGGAGCTAATTTTAATATTATTCGCTCTGTAGGACTCTTTGCATCTGGTATTGAGGACTGAGTTTGTACCGAGTCACACTGATAAAGGTTCTGTAGCAGGGTTTCCATAGTGCTCGTTTGCTCCATGTTGGCACCTGGGAGCTCTGGAATACATTGAAAAAAACAACCAGAAAACCAAAAAGGCCAAACAACAACCCCCCAACGCCAACCACCAACAAAATAAATGATGTTTACAATCTGTACTTCTATCCATTCCTCTCTGATGATCATTAATTTCATGATCTAGTCTATGTAAAATCTCTGGACTGTAATCGAGTTCTGAAGTCCTATCTAGGTGCCTGCTTTGCAGAATCTAACTTTTGGCTCAGTCTTCTCTGCTGAGATGCAGTTTGTACCAGAATCATGTCTAGTTTCTTGCATTGCCTGTGTGTTTTTTTTCAATCACCTGCTTTATCCAGGACTGGGATGGTCAGGAGTTAATACCATCCACACTATATCATCTGTGAGTCTGGGGGAAGTAATTTGGAATTAAGACCCACTAACTAATCTGCAATCCTACCCATAATAGATGCCAACTCCATTGAAATAAACTCTGTAACAGTGCGGGGGGAACTGACATACCTGTGCTACTCCAAAAATTACAAATCTTACATGCAGCTACATAAAAACCATGAAATACTCTGATTCTGACTTTAAAAGCATATGAAGTTAAGCATATTTCCTGATAAACAAATAGAAAGAGCCCTGATGAAGGGACACTAACATCTGAAGTTTTGGCTAAGGCTGAGATTTAAGGTGCTACATAAGATTGATGTTTCAGAGAAGTAGGAGATTCAATACATGTGCCTGATTGATGCAAGTTTGGGTCTTTTTTTTTTCTGTGTCAGGAGAGCCTGAAATCTCAGTAATCCATCTCTTGCTTAAAATAACATTCTGAAAACAAAGTCAGTACAGCACAAATTGCTTTACTTGACCTGTAGTAGAAGAGGCCTTTCTAACAATGTGCTCTGGCACCTCTGCAGCCTTAGGAGCTGAATTTGCAGCCTACATCTGAACTTCCAAAAAAAAAAAATAACAACAAAAAGATGAATTCAGGCTGTTTGGCACCCAGAAGCCAAAAGGCAGGATATCACACAAGTTTATGGAGCTGAACTCTCTTAACCTCGTGAACAGGAGGCTGCATCCAGGCTGCCTGAGGGGAGCAGTCCCTGGGCTCTGCTAATGCCTAACGTGCATCAGGAGCACCAAAATCTGGCTGTGGGCATTGCCTGGTGTAAGAATAGAGGTGAGAGTGTGCCAGGGGCTCTGCACATGCCCCTGACCTGGCAGTGCTTGGATTCTAGCACAATCGTTAAGGGGAAGGGGAAATGTTCCTCCTTGCATTGCAACTCTAAAGCTTTATTTCCCCTTTATCACAGTGATGTCTCTCACCATTAAATGAACTCCTTTTCATGCGTTTTCTCACTCCGGAGTTGCTGGTGGGGAGAAAAAAAAGTGCTTGTGATGTTTATTCTTTCTTGTGTGAAACAGAAAATAACAGCACCCAGCTGCCTCCCAGCAGTTCATTAAGCTGTACAGCTACACCCTTCTCGCAGGGGAAGGATAAGCCTTCATTTTTATGTTTTGAGAGGCTTTTTAGCGTGGTTTCTTAGGGAAACTAGGCTTGTGCAATCACATGGGAAGCGGCAGAGGAGATGGAGGAAAGGAAGGAATGAGTCTGTCTGTGTGTGTGACCCCACTCTTGAGCTACTGGCTGTTCTTCCCCTCTTGGTTGAGAGAGATCCCTTTGGACACTTTAATAGATGGCAAGATGTTAGCTAGACCTTCTCTGGCACTGACATAAGCAACCAGCAGACTAAACTCATAAGCAAGTAGAATTCATTAATTCACATGATAGCAGAACTGCTTCTTTCACTCTTTCATATTTTTTTCCATGGGAATATCAACAAAACCTATATGAAAGCGAAAAAAGCCAGTTTTGCTAAAATAATTTTCTCAAATGGAAAACCTTCAACTGTTGTACTACACACAGACATACACATGTGAACACAGACGTGCCATTTTTTTCTGTGAAACATATGCACACACATATAGACACAACAGATGTTTTTATCTGTGGAGAAACTTCCATAGCTTAAAGTTACATAATAGTCCCATTATTTTCTTGCTAGGGTTTTCTTTCTCCATCTGGTAGATTGGCATTTTGCAAAGCAGTTAAAATAGCCCAGCTCTTAAAAATGTTTTAAATTGTCTGGTCTGATAGACTTCAGCTGAAGGTAGAATTATTTTTGTGATAATAATTGTTGTGCTGAGACACAACTGAAATTCAATCCAAACATCTGAAAGTCCAAATCTCTGTAGATCATCTTGTTGATTATAAACAAATCAAAATCAGAACAGCTTTTTCTTCTCATAAATCTACATTATTTTTATGAACAAAAGAAGAGAAAAATAGCCAAGTTTAAAACTGTTAGTGTTGGAAATATTCTGCCTTTTCCCCAAACTAGATTCAAATTCAGTCATGTAGATGGCACTAGAACATGTAGAGAGTCCAGATGCAATACCATGTACCACAGCTACTGTGCTGTGCTTTTGAAACACTATGCTCTTGTTAAAACTGCAAAGATAATATATAGAAATGGAAAAAGAAAAGCAAATGTCTCAGCCTCTGTTCTATTCTTGCCAAGAAGAAAACTAGCATAACATGAATCTCAAATATCAGTAAACCAATTTTTTTAGAAGCTGTAGTCCAACACTATATGTTATTTCTGTTAGAAAAAAAAAATTTAAACTCATATTGTTTACCTTCTGCAGTTATCAGTCTAGAGGAAGTAAAAGTAAAAAATATTTTTGTAAAATAGCTTTGAGTAAGTATTGAATATCTGATAGAATGAAAAATGACATACATTAGTTACATCAGGTTTGTAGGTGATTGGATGGATGGACCTCCAGACATGTAAAGGTTCATAATACAGCAGAGATACTGCAAATGCTTCTCTGACTCATTGGTAGCACTGAAGCAACATCTCATATTGGACATAAACCCAGGAGCATTTTAAGCAGAAAAATAAAAACGTTGAAACATTTGCAAACACCTAGTAAATCCAGTTTGTGATCCAAGTTGAACCTCTTTGTTTGGTTGAATTTTTACATGCTTTGTGCTTTGCACCTCTGTAAAGAAGGATGGTGTGGGGTTTAGGACCCACATGCATGTTGGCAAATATTATGGCATTGCATAGGTCTCTTGTACTAGAATTCCCAACGAAACAAAAAATAAGGTTAAAACCGTCCCTCTTGCACACAAAAGACAGGTAACTTTGTTATCCTAAAATAGGAAAGATTTTTTGAAGCAATTCATTTTTCAGTGAAGCTTCCCGTTTTAAAACTCATAAGCTAAAATTATGAGGGACACTTGGGAGGGTTTTTTCCCCAGATGTCAATATGCAACTCCTTGTTTGTTTAACCGGCTAAATGGACATGAATCACGCTGACATTTGGGATGGGTATTCAGAGCGGAATAGTGCTTAGCAAAGGGAGCCCGAGGCCACCCATTAAACAAAGGGAAGCGAACTTAGCGCTGCCTGCCCATTTATCTGAGCACTGACCGCCCCGGGAGAGGAGCTGAGCACAAGCCCTCGAAGAGAATTTGTCCCCGGGCACTTACATTTGTATTTGGAGCAGCACGGGCTGCCCACATTTTGCATTTCCCAGCGTTTTACTGCTTGTGTTTGCTTTGAGTTTAACACCTTGTTAATGCTTGTCGGAGAGAAAAAGGGATGGGAACTTGGTTGTGGTACTTCATTGCAGTCTGTTATTAATTCTATGAGAGACTTAGACCTTATGCAGCATAAAATAAAAGGGGACACCTCTGTCTTGCAGGAGACCTCTTTGCAAGGAGGGGTCTAGCTGGGGGACATAGTGCTAATGCAAATTTGCTGGCAAACTAAAAGACTGGGAGTTTTCTCCTGAAACTTCATAACACTTGAAGGAAGAGTCACTTCAGGAAATCTTAACAGGCTCTGTGACCAACACAGGGAGCTCGGTGACCCTTGTCCATACAGCAGAGTTCATGGAGTGATGGGTTTATGATGGAATTACGAGTAAGGCTGGACCATATGATGAAACGAGCATCAGAGTTTTGATCCATCATCATCCACATTCCTTCTGGAGCTGGATATGGTATTTTCACAGCAGTACATGCCTGTGCCTGAGATAATAAGTGCCTTTTGGTCTGATAAGAAATATGATGTGTTCTTTCTGCTCTGTGGTGTTCCAGCTGGGTATATACCAGAAGGGAAACAGTGTCTGGGTTCTCTGCACTGCATAGGGTAGACAAGTCATTAATTTATCAATACTGGTACTGATTTTCCCCAAGGATCTAAATTTCTCAAATATGACCAAAAAATAATGATGCTGACTTTTAGGTTTTTTTCAGATGGGAGGCTCCCCAAATGCTATAAGAACACAGGACCTGACTCTGTCATAACTACCTAGCACCATGGCTGAGATTTTGGCAGGCCTTCCCAAAGTCCCTGGGAAAGTCCTTCAGGGTTATCTTGGTGCTGCTTCATTGTGAGGCTCAGACCTAAAACCTGGGGCATATATAGCAATAGGCAGAGATCACAAATATCTCTATAATTCATAGACTTCAGAGCCTGTGCCATTTTGGGATGCAGAGTTGCCTGGAGTACATCATTCTATTATTAAAATCCAGTACATTGATATAATCTCTTACATGACTGGTGAAATACAAGCATATATCACAGTCTAATTGCACTTGCAGGTATCTAAGAATGACTCTAACATTACTTTAAAAGCACACCAATGATTTTTTTTTTTACTTTTCTACTGATTCATTCTCCTTTCTTGTGCATGGCAGAGTATGATTTATAAGAATTGGTATGTCTGCTGGTGATATGTAGTAACATGCCATTCAGCAAGGAAAAAGAAGTTTCATCTTGTTAATATTCCATATTTCATTTTGTTGGCTCAGTGGGCCTTTACATATGTATTCATGAGACTGTGCCTGTAGATGAATATGGAGATAGAATTAGCAACAGAACCAAATGCAGAATGTTAGAAATGATCTGTAAAAGGTTTCAAATTCTTCATTTCTGAGACAAGGATTACAACTAGACTGGAAAAATGGCACCGGGTAAAAGAATTGCAGTGACACTCCACTGTAAGAATTGAGAAGAAAGGTAGAAATCCTAGTCATTATATTTAGAACTTCAAGGTCATAATATTTTAGTTGTTCTCAGATGTTGCAATATAGAGAATTAAATAGTTGTATCAGAAATACATATACATTAGTTAATTTTATATGATTTTTCCATTAAGGTTTCAATTCTCTTTATTAGGCTTGAACTCTTAAAATAAATTCTTTCTACTAATTACCTTTTTAAGACTATAATGCAAATAGATTACATTGAACAATAATAATTTATTTTCATTCTTTCTTGCTCTGTCTTCATTTGAATGACAAAAATCATAACTAAAGTAGAAAATAGCGCAGATGTAATCCATTCTAGTGTCACAAAACATAAAAAGAAAAAAGTGAGGCAACAATATATAGTTTTGGCATGCCTAAATTACTCATAGGAGTTAATACCTATTTTTCCCTGTCAAATTCTTGCTTGAATTTCACAGTGGTTTAGAAGTAATTTATGTGCAAAACATTGTAGCAGGCATACAAGATGGGATCTAATTATTCCATTCAGAGAAATTTTAAAGCTGCAAATTTTAGGCCTTCAAACACACCACATGTCATGGTCTGACTGCAGAGTATAACAAAAATGTTAGGGATACTGATTTTATAAGTTCAGGTTTTCCAATACAAAAATGTTGCAGGATACATGGAGTAAAATCCTGTTAAATTTACAGGACTGACCACGAGGAGGTTTGGGACATTTTCTATGTGCCAATCAGAAAGAGGGAATTTATCAAACCACTACTGTAGCTTGAATTAAAGTACCATAGAACATGCATTTTAAACAACTTGATATTAAAATATTTTAAAATGTTTAAATGTTTTCCTTCAAGCAGCAGAAAGGATCTATTAGGCTGATGTTGAGCTCTGTCATTGCAGTCAGCTTGGCATCGCTGAGTTTTACATGGTGTGAGTGCTGGCTGCTCTTTAATCCTGATTTCTGCATGAGTGCTGTTTTTAGTGGAGCCTTTTTTGCATTTCCAGTAACATGCAGGAGGTAGGGAATGGAGCCATTTTTAGGTCAGTTAAATCCTAAAAGTGCTGTCAGACACAGCAGAGAGAGAGAGCAGATTTATGGAACCAGGCTCTGGTAGTTCGTGCCATGTCAGAAATGCCATCAGTAATCAGGGGGTGGGGAGCACTCCCTAAAATACATCCCTAAAACACATAGACTCTGAGAAGTTACTCTACTGTTTACTATTTTTGTGTTTCAGTGCTTCATCTCAAACTGTGATTCTGCCTTTATATGTAACAAAAATGGGATGTGCTTGCATGTATATTGCTTACAGTGACTTTGTTTTAAATATTTTTAATTGTCAGAAACGAAAGAGGGGAAAAGACGTCAGCAAACCCTTGGAAGCTTTGTCTGCAGTCTGAAAGCCAAAGCTCTGCTTTTTCTGGTTTATGCCTCATCAGTCATGAAGATTTTGCAGTGAGAGCTGAGTTGATGCCAATGCTGGTAAGCCAAAATTGAACCCAGCTCACTTTTCTAGGACTCTATTAACTTTGCAGCACGAGCAGGACTAAAAATGAATAACCATTTATTTCAGTTACTAGGGGAATCAACCATGTCTTCGAATTTACACTTGTAGGAACTCAGTTAAATAAAAAAGGCATTGAATGCAGAGTAGAATTGTGCTTTAACGGTGAAGGAATGCTGCTCTGGGGTTGTTGGCTCTTACTTCTGTTTCTGTATGTACAAGCATCCATCACAGAGACAAGATGGGCCACGGGGCTCCTTCACCTCATGTGATACAGTGTTTGGCAATGTGCTGATTGTGCCTAACTCAGAAATGTGTGGACAGTGGTACCTACCAGCACTATTTACAAAGTTCCCATTGCCAGAATGTATCTTCTCAGCCATACTTGCACTACCTTCTTTAAAACACCTGCTTTGCAGCCATGGGAAAAGCTACACTAAAAATCGGGGGTTTAATCAAAAATATCTTGCACTGATTCAGCCTCTCCAAAGTGTGTGGTCTGCTGTTCATACTACAAACAAATGTTTGAGGATGGCTAAATTAATCTGTACTATTTAGTCAAGGTTATTAAGAGAGTAATATCAAATTAGGTTTGTTCTCCTCCAAACTATTCTGATTTCAGTGAGGTTTTTCAATGATTGCTACAGGTTTCATCCATTATCTCCCTGTCCTATATGTATATTGGCAGATTGCATTTGAACACAACAGGCCAAGGAATTCTATTCTGAAAGAAACACATGATTCTTTCTTTCTGATACACATATTTGAATTTTTGTATCTTCTCAAAAGTTTACCTTATGTTCACAATACCCTTAGTCTATAAAGGCCTGATTTTAGCAACTGTACAAACAGGTCAGGATATGTGAAGAGATCCTAATTTCTGAAAGCTTTATTTCCCCCCACATTTACATTATAAATTGGCACCTTGCTCTTAAAGATCATTCAAAGAAGTATGAACTATATCAATTTATACAGTTATGTTAAGCTACCGAAAGAATGAAAATAAGAAGAAATTTAAATTGGTTTTCCACACTCTTATTTTATTTGCAGTATAAAGTACTGTTTGCTAAAGTAATCAAATAAATATTCTGATTTAATCTCCTCAGCTAAATAGAGTTTTGCTCCCATTCAAACTGGTGCGTGTTTTCTGGGTTCACTACAGGGAAGCAAGGTTTGGATCTGACCCACTTTTACTTGGCATGCACATGTAACTCATGCACAGAGCTTTTAAAGGCAATAAAAGCACCATCAGCTGACAGTGCCCTTCATTTTACAGATGGAGAACCTGAGCAGGAGGTGCTACAAGACAGAAGGATGCAAGAATTCTGGCAAGATCCATGAGAAAAAGGTAATTGGAAAACATTGTAGTGAGATCTGTCAAAATACTCAGCAGTGTTTAATCCTGGACCTCTAGAAAGCTCTTTGCTACTACAGAGACTGTGGAATAAAAGTTTCACGGGTTCTGAGAGCCTGTTTTGGGGCCTGCCCAGATGTCTTTCTTGTCTTAAATTGATAGTTCTGTCCAGGTACATCAGGGTCCCTTTTGGAGCCATGCTGCGGCTGTGCAGTGTTCCTGCACTCACTGAACCTCTGCATCTCCCTAAAGTAAGAAACACAATCCAGTGTGTCCCTGTGTGTGCTGTTGAACAGAGAAAGTGCCAGGAGTTCAAGCATTCAGCTATTGGTAACAGTATGAAAATCCAGCTCAGTAACCTACAGTGCAGATATTAAATCAAAGCTACATCTGAAGAGTACAGGTTTCTCACAATAAAAGATGTATTTCTCTGTTTTCTGGCATCACATTTGGATTATCTATTATACCATTACACGTATAAGAACAGGGCTCAAAATATTTTTGTGTCTGAATAAGTTACATTTCGTCCATAATAAACATTAAAGATATGCTGCTGTATTTAATTTCTGGAGAAAATGAAAGGCAAGAAAGTAGTGAAGTGGTTTCAATAGGTTGTTAAAAACTGCTCATGCTGTGCAGAATTGGACAGCAAACAAATGAAGTTTTATGGAAAATCAGTTAATATTCAGTGATGCAAGTTTGGCTTTGCCAAGGACATTTCATAACTCAAAAGTATTCTACAATATATTTGTTTAATTATTGCGTGACAAAAATATGGAGGCTTGTAACCTATAGAATGTCTAAGTGGGAAACAAGTAAGGCTGGTCTCGAGTTACACTTGGGTCAGTTCATCCTTCCCAACCTAAAGTTCAGTACCATGGAAAAAGGTTCAGATGCTCTTTTCTGTCTACTCCAACAGGATACTCTTCACATTAGTTAGTCTGACCAAGTAGATTGGGTATCAGATTGGCCTTTTCTCAGATAGCAGGAGGCAGGTTTTGGGATCAGCTACCACTCTCAGTGGCTGAGAACTAAATTCTCGGGGGGGGGAGGAGCCATTTCTTTCAAGTTGAGCTTCAAGGGAAAGAAACTAAAAAGAATTGGATCGAAGGGCAATAAATGCTGAAGAGACTTCTCTGAAAATCATGTTACTGTGCCAGTTTTTAGATGCCTGTGGACAGTTAAATAAAGCAAGACACAAAATTGCTCCACAATGTCTTCTGCCTTGTGCATACCTTGAATCCCTTTCCAAGTGAATCCTTCACTGACCCGCTCAGGCTCTGATAGCTCAAACAAGGTGACTCTGCATGGGAGCAGAACACAGAACTGGCTGCCAGTTTGGTGTCTTTAGGGCTATTTACAAATGAAAAGAGGATGATATGAAGCTTGCATAGTCTGCTCGTGATTTTCTCCATTCAGAAATATTGTATTATTGAATAACATAACAAAGAAACTGAAAAAAATACCCAGGGCACATACTACCCTCCTTTCCCCCCTACTAAATTAGATAGGGAAAACCTAGCAGGACTGGAAGAAAGCACAGAGAAATGAAAGAAGGCAGGAGTCCCATTGCAGGCTTTTGTCACACAAACTTCCTAAAATTGTCCTCACTTCTGAAGGGATGGATTGGCTGTAAAGGCTGGAGGCTGAGTGCCCACAGAGACCCAGCAGCTTATTTATACCCACAGCTTCTGCTTTGCTGAGCACACCTCCAAGGGAGACTCTCCAAACAACAGCTCTTCTTAAGTGAGTTATCTTCTCTGATAATTTCCTACATGGAAATCTGGCCACAGGGAAAGGTAACACTTCCAGCTGCTCAGGCCTCAAACTCTTCCAAAACTCCGAGAATCTGTCTTTGTGTTGAGCTGGTGCTTTAATCCCTCCTGTTGTAAAGGCAGCAGCTAAATACATCCTTCCTTAAAATCTGTACATCACATGGAGATCAAAACAGACCTTTGAAACAAGGATGATAAACCACAGGTATTTCTTCACTATGTTGCAGGTTGCAGGGTGCTGCCCCTCCTGTTGTGGTTTTTCTGTGATAGGAAAAGCTCCTCCTTTTATGACTCTTTTGCCTCTGCCTCTTTTTTGCAAGCTTGTAGAGCTGGCCATGGCAACCTGTCCCTGGGTTTTCAGACAGGTCAGATTTGTTACCAATTATTTTGCTGAATGATGGTCTGTTTATGATTTCTTTGAAGATGTCAAAGCATGGAAAAAAAATAGTACAGGCATATTTTAAAAGCAAGTGTTAAAGGTTCAATTTGTAGAAGAC
Source organism: Manacus vitellinus (assembly GCF_001715985.3). Lineage (NCBI taxonomy): Eukaryota > Metazoa > Chordata > Aves > Passeriformes > Pipridae > Manacus > Manacus vitellinus. The sequence goes on from NW_021940749.1 coordinate 2,137,870, forward strand.
CAAACCTATGAATTGTGTAAAGCTTGAATTTGACAAAGAATTTATTATGAAAAGATTTTAATGAAAACCTACCTTCACCAATATTGTCTCAATTTCTTCTTTATTTTGAGGCTTAGGATATCATTAGCTGATTTAGCATCATTTTGGAGTCTTCCCAAAGGCAGTGCTGACTTAGAAGGTGAGGTTTGATGTAAGTCATTAAGGAGGCAAAGCACTGTGTGTGTAATTAGGTTGGTCAGTATTTCCAGGGCCTAGCACAGGTTAACTCATTTGTGAACATTCTACAGTGCTCTGTGCAACAATGACCCCACAAAGCACAGAACAGGAGTTACAAAACTAGTTGAAGGTTCCTGAGGAAATGGGTATTAACCTGGTGAACTAATGTTTTTCTCCCAACCATAGATATAAACCCAGTTCTAATTACTTCTTTTGTTGTTGTTGTTTTAGTGGGACTGTGACATGGATGGCATTTACTGCTAAAGATTTCATTAAAATCTATGATCACTCATGCATATATATAACATTTGAATTAATACAAGCCATAGAGATGAGTCAGCATTGTAGATTTACGTCTGGTTTAATGTAGTGAGAAGGATCTTCTGAGAAGACAGAAAAAAGCGATTTATATTCCCATAATTTAAGAAGTGAAGCCCCTCTGAGCAACCCCTGAATACCTTGAAGGATATACAGGAGGACTTTTCATAAATTACCTGGTGCATGTAAAAGAAAGGTTATTCAGAGTAATTGTGTAGGACAGTCTAATATAGTAGGGCAGGAATTTATTTGAGTCCATTAAAATCATTTGTGTCCTGTCAGAGAAAAATCAATGAGATGTGTACACCAGGGGATTGCACTGGGCTCAGAAAAGGTGGAGCATGTGTAAGATCCCCTTGGATGTGTGGGTAAGTTCCCCCAGATCACTGTTTGCTTGGGGCACTCATAGGAACTGAGCTAACTGGGTACTGAAATTTTGGTCCTGGATATTTAAATCTCAGCCACAAATCAGTTTATGTATGTAACACTTACTCTGGATTTCATCCTAAATGGACTAGCAGCAAAAATCACACCAGAAGTCTGTGGAAAAACAGGGGTTATACTCACTAGGAGATCTGCTGGTTTTGTTAAGGGAACAAGCAAAATGTGTCACTTCCTTTCTCACCATCTTTCTCACCATCTCAACCTGTTCAGGTCTATCTACAGATTCTTTGGGAATAATCCTCTCTGTAACTGCATCTCTGAAAATCTAAGCAAATAATAAACTGTTAATGCATCTTCAGATCATGTGGCAACAAAACAAAAAAAGGAAAACAGAGTCAAAAAATGTCTGTTCTGTGCTGCATGCCCCGGGTTGTGCCACTAAGGAATGGTGGGAGGATTTGATACTGAGTGCCTGTTGGCACCGTGTTGTGAGAGAGAGAGAGAGAACTAAGCTTTTCTTTCTTAGGAATTCTTCCTGGAGTGGCTCCAGAGAGAAGCTGCATATAGATATGCGGGAATTTTGATAACCTGCTACTGTAGGAGTCACCAACATATGCCATAAATCACATCCTTCTTTTGCCCTGCCTGTTGATGCTTCCACACTCCAGACATCCACATTCATTCTCCACTCCTATCAGCTCCAACATTTCTGTCACAGCTGAATATTTGTGAATAGCCAAGTGCTTCTGTTTGCTTCGTTGCCCACAGTTATGTAAGAGCCTATACATATCCAGAGTGGAGGTTTTTTTAATTCCTGGCTCAAGGTGCCAAAATCTTGGAGGTGTCTGCAAGCTAATAATTGAGAAAGTTTTAGGAGTTACGTCAACTGTGAAATCTCATTTTGATGCTGACCTTTCTGAAAAATACTGGTCTAAAAATACTATTATTGATTTAACTCTCTAAGCAAAAAAGTAATCTCAGGCTCAAACTTGGAACCTGTCATTTAGAAAGTGTCTTGTTGTGACAACTGGGAAGCCTCTTTCCCTTTAAATGAGAAAAAAAAAGGCATTGAAATCATTCAGATACAGGGAAATTTTGAGTGTTACAGTTTTGATCTTACTGAGGAAAGGTTCTTGCCACACATATGTGGGGTTTCCTTGATGTTGCACTATGTTGTATCCTACACAGGGTACCTGTGTGTGGGAAGAGCTGCTGGTTTTTATTTTTAATGTACAGGACTGTGTGTGGCAAATATGTCAGCAGGAATCCCTTTCTCTGTGGTGTGTGAGCTTAACACAGGTAAATGGGGAAATCAAGAACCCTGCAGTCTTATTGTGTGGATCAATCCATCTGTAATTTTTCTGTGGGTTTTTTTATGTGTAATTTTTTATGTTTTATGTGTTGTAATATTTTATGGGTTCAAATAAGTTAGCAGAATAACAAACAAGCTAAATAAAACATTGCTGTTCTCTGGCCTGCCATTGAGAAAGCCCATTAAGATACAATTGATTTCATAATATGTGTTTTCTCATCTTAATTCCATTTTCCAAGAGTCTCTAATGGAAAAGAAACACCTGAATGAGGAAATAAGCTTGAGATAATGATATGACAAGAAGAAAGAGCATCCACATACCCCAGTGGAAAATTCCTTTTGTTCTACTTCTGAAGCTACAGAGGAAAACTCTGTAAAAAATAATTGTCTTTGTCACTCTAAGACTATATATCATAGCAGAAACGAGTGCCTCTTTTTTGCCTAACCCATGAAGTCCTTTCACTTGTTTATTTACAGAAACTTTTTACATTTTACATGTCCTCTTAGAGAATCAAAATATTTCACACCACACAGAGGGCTGGGGTTTTTCATGGGGAGTTTCAGGCAAGTGTCTCTTGTTAAGAGTATTTTAGATTTTGGGGCTTTGTTGCTGTTCCAGGGGCTTCACAGAAAAGCCACGGGGGTTGCAAGATGTCATGGCAGGTTGTATTTGAAATCCTCAAAGGGGTTTTGTCTCAGGGAATTTCTCAGTTACGTCCTTTGCTGTTGTTGGAAAACCAACTCCATTTCCCCTGTGACATCTGTGTGAATGAAGAGCTTCTGTCAGTTTAGCGTGTTCCACTTCCTAATTTTGCAAGGTAATATTTTCAGTTAAGTTTTTCTACTGTTTTCTAAACAATTTCCAGCTCTTCACCTTCTTCTTGAGAAATAATAAGTTGTCTTTGCAGCACACTGGCTTGTACCTTTTTAATGTTTAATGAAGCCTGCAAAGCACTTCTACAATTTTTCTAATCTAGTATTATTCCTGTAAGCCTCTACATAGCCCTGTTATAGACACAGTTACTGAACAGTGATTTAACTGAGTTCTTATTAAAATATTAAATGAGTGATGAAATGAACAAACATTTTTTACTCAGCTTTCCTCAGTCTGGTTAGTGGCAGCTGCCCTGCTAATAAATAGATGGTGGCATAGCAGACAGCGAATATCACCACACCTTAAAGCTGCATTTTAAATTCTTTACAACTCTGCCTCCCATTTTAGCAGCACAATTTTTATCTTCATTACAAAGAAAAAAAAATATTAAGTGTATTTTTAAAGTCTCATTTACATATTCCTGAGGAAAGCAGAATCAAAGAAGAAGTGTTTAGGAATTACTGAAGCATCTGATTAATTGCAGGCCTTTTTCTCACTTAGTTGCACATTAATCTTGAATTGCTGCTTCAGTCTTTCCAGTGACTGAAGGCTCCCCATTATTCAGGGGACATTTCCAGCTGTCTGTGTTGGTAGCAGCAAATGACACTCATAGGTCTTTGCTAAGAAGCTGCCTAAATCTGAAAGCAAACAGCACAACAGCACCATGACAGAGCCAGAACATCCTTTGGGGCTGTCTAATCCATCACTTGCCTGTGAGAGGAATGCAATATTTTCCCAAATTTGTCTCCAACCAAAGGAATTTGTGTGTAAAATCCCAGTGGGAGAAATTTTGTTGTAACTAACAACACTGGTAGGACTCGACTGTGCAGTTACCGCTGATTTACCCTGTTGTAAATAAAAGGGGAATATGAGCTGATGTCTTGATATAAGAGAGCATAACATTGTCTGTAGCATGTTCAGCCACCTCCTCTCTGCCAGGGAAAAGGCTCACCCTGTTCTTGGATAGGTACATTCTGGGGATGCCTGTGTAGGGACACAAGGAACAAGAATGAATGCCAGGGATGTGCAGGGAAGAGGGCGATTGTGTGAACATGTGTGATTTTAATTACCAGGTTTTACCAGGTGATTACTTTTTTACTGCTTTCGTGATGGTGCCCAGCAGCAGCAGCACATATTGTTATTGTGTTTGTGAACTCCTGGTTATAAATGCAGACAATATGTACTGAGATAAAGGGAAAAGATCAAGTCTTCAAATGAAGAGATGTCTCTTCATACTAGTTAAGGCCTGACCTATGTTTACCTAGTTAAATTTAGATTAAAAGCAGTGTATTTGTGATCATTTTGTTTCAAACATACCAGTAAACTATTGAAAAATGTAGTGTTAAATATAATTCCTGACCCTTATCATTAGCAGCATGAATTCATTATTTAGACCTGCTTCAGTGAAATCCACTGAAATTTAGTTTCTGAACTCACTGAGGCTGGGATTGAAAGAATCCATATTGATGTGGGAAACGAAGGTAGCCAAATTTTTGAATGTGATTGAACATGTGTAATAAAGCATAATACCATCATTCATCTTAATAGGCAAGATTAAAAAAATAGTTTTCATACAGCCTACAAGTAATACAAATGAATTAAAGTAATTCAATTGCAAAATATTTTAAAAGTCACGATGATAGCTAAAAAATAACTGCTATGCCTAATTTTAATAAGAGAATGACAACTTCATTAACTTTAAAAATGTGTATAATTTACAGGAATGTTGTATTAGCATTGAGGTGACATTTTCTATTTTATCCAGTTTAAAATTGTGTAAATAGTCCATTTGAAATGCTCCTCTTGTATATTAAAATTAACTGTCAGGAAATTAATTCTTCAACTTCATGAGAGTTATCCTTATTCACACCAGAAGATTCATTGACTAATGGCATTTTTCAAGCATAATCAGATGACAGTGGGACAAGTATAATAATTACTCATGTGAAAAATACCAGCTCCATCATTCTTTGTTAAAATATTTGCTGATAATGGTTCTTTTCCTGCAATTTGCTGTTTCAGTGTTCAGTGCTGTGCAGCAGACAGAGGGAAATTCTTTGGTATTCTCTGTGGATGACCAGTTTCTTCTCTGACAGAGAACAGGAATTAAAATGCTGTATAGACAGCACAGAGGTGTGGTGGGGCACAGGGCAGTGGAAAGGTTGTATTTTACCTGAATAGATAAGGGATCTCACCTTCCACTTTGATTTAAGAGTTATTCTTATAAAATAGTCTTAAACAGTTAATACTTTGGGTTTGGTTTTGCAGAGGGGAGGAAAATGTAGCAAGCATATGCTGGAGTGAAGCCAATTAATTCAGCGACGAAGACAAAACATGATCAGGGATATAAATTTTTAATATTAGCATTTTCTGTTTGCTTTCAGGTGATAACATCTTTTCTGAACAATATGGGGCTTTATGCGCTTTTTTGGCCTCGACTCAGGACAACAGTGGAAACTCAAGAGTAGATATCTGTCCACATGGTTGGCCGAAAACTCAGCTTTGTGATGTAAGTGCTGTCATGCTGTCGGTTCTGGGAACATGCAGGTCATCAATACCTGAGAGAACTAAGCAGTTGGCCAATTCAGTAATTCATTCAGTCTTGCTTTTATAAGCAAAGCCTTTCATGGGACTCCAAAATCAATCCATGGACATCAAAGAGTCTCCGGACCACAGACTGGAAAATAGTGGTTCAGCTGTTGCATTGCACCAGTTAATTTCAAAATAACTTGTATTCCTAAATCCCGTGGCAACGTTTTGATAAATTTATTGATGACCTAAATACGGGTGCAGAGCCCTATCTTTTATTACGTATTTCTAATGTTTCCTAGTTTTTCTAACCATGCTTTCTTGCAGCTGTGGCTCTTTGAACTGCTCTTCATCATGTGCAATATCCTGCTTGTGTCAGTGTTTCTGTGGCTCATTAAAAGACACACATTTGAAATGAAAACTCTCTCGAGCATTTAAAAATCATCATCCGGTAGTATATTGAAAAGGATTCCTTGGGATTTACAAGAAGCACTTGTTAAAATATGTCAGCTACTCATCCTGTAATTTATAAACAGATAATCCTCATCAACAAGAGAGATGGAAATGCTTCCTAAAGCAATTTTGGTGCCTTTGTAATAGATCAGATTTGTGCAATATGGTACATAATTCAAGAGAATATTTGAAGAGTAAAGCCATAGATCCTCTTAAATGACTCTTTCTTCTTCATAATTCTGGCTTGAAGACTACTATCTGTCTCATATCCTACTATATTGATATTCAGAATACATTAAAATACTTTCTAAAGTTTTTTTTTTTCCAAACAGCAACTTGCTGCTCTAAATCTATTTGCTCAGCCTTCATAGTTGATCATGGAAAACAGTTTTGGTTTTAGTATTTTTTTTTTCCCGAAAGACTTATCTCTTAGTACTCCCCAGCCTTTCTTTTTGTTTGCATGAGGTTTAAATAAAAAATAAATTATTAGCAGCTGTTACTACCTCTTAATGCTGGATCCAGAATCTCATACCAAGAGATTAGAAAAGTAATATCCAGAAATTTAAATGTTCTGGATTAATTGTGTAGCTTCTTTTGTATATTCAGCTACTTAAATAGCACAATCTTTCATTCACCATTAAAAAAAAAAATCAACATTTGGGTTGAGTTATTCCACTGAAGGGCAATAACAATGTTAATTCATTGGAACTTTATTGATAGACAGTCCTGGTGTGAAGTGTTTGAAAGGAGGCAGCACTTTTGCAGGAGCTGAAGTCAGAAGACTTTCAGAGATTCCTAAGGAGGTGATGCATCCTTTTCAAGCACAGTTCTGATGATTATCCCTTCAAGCAGGAAAAGAGAGGGGGTTGTAATAGAATGAAAATGGCATTGGGGATCAATGTGAAGAAATATCAAAGTCAGAATACAGGGCCTTCTAAGGAGGCCAAAACTTTTTATTAGTATGTGAATTTTTTACAAACAGGATGGAATATCTCTGAGGAGAGTTGAAATCACTTTTGTCACCTATATTAATTTGCCCCTGTGTCCTGTAAATCATTTCATGCCACAAATAATTGATCAGAGAGAACAATTCAGGCTGTGATTTAAAGGGAATTAACTCTTAATTAAGTTGGCTTACTCTGGATTTTCATCTTTAGGGAGAACGGGCTGCTAAGCATTCCCAATGCCAACACTTAGTTTAATATCAGGAAAATGCTTCATGAGAGATTAAGGAACTCTTCATATTAAGGACATGGGACTGAAGTGCCCAAATTCAAGACTCCTGGCAGTGTATAGGGGTCTGGTGTCATCTACTGAGTGAGCTTCAGATTATCCTGAGAAGTGAGGCAAAATGGGAAGCTCAGAATCCTGTGTTTGCAAGGGAAGCAGGCAGTTAATCCAGAAATCTTTACATGATGATCTTCCCTCTGCTGCATTTCTTTGATATGACTTTACCAGGAATTTCCAGTAAGAATAATACAGTCCCTTCTTTGTCACCTAATTGTAGCATCTTATGGGTATTAGGTGTAAGAATGCTGATCTTCTTCCTGAATATTTCTAGAACTGTATATATTGTTTCAAAAGCTCTCCTTCCTCACATCTGTGGTCTTTCTCTTCTATGCCAATTGTTATTTATACTGTCCTGCTTCTGAGTTATTTACTTGCAGATGGAGAAGTGTTTTCACAGTTTGGAACATTAGTTGAGGCAATCAGTATGAGAGGAAACTCCATTATTTATTTCTAGGGACTGCATCGTTAACAATAGTCATTCTGTATACAGAGAGTAGGTGCTGAAAAAAATATTTAAGTAGTTAACATGCATTTAAAAAACTATTTGAATTGTTAGTTAAAATATTTTGTCTGAGTTACCTACATTGTAACAGACCATTATGAGGAAGCTATTTGAATATTTTAAGGTTTTTCAGAAGCCTAAATGTTGAGATGGCTTCCAAGTAGGTTCTTCAAAAATGTGTTGGTGTTTAACTTCCACTCCTTGGAACTCTGCCTCTTAATTTCTTGTTGATACAAAAACTGAGCTTTGCTTGCAAATTGTTAAAATCAAATCAATTCATAAGTTGAGGTGTTTGTAAGCCAAAAGCAATGCTTCACTTTTTAAAATAAGGGGGTCTTTTTTCCCTGAAAAGCAACTTAAAAAAAAAAATTGAGTTCACTGGTGTTTACTCTTCATAAATGGAATGAATATCATAATGAACTTCAAGGAGCACTGTGTTTCAGAATGCTGAAGTGTAGACTGTTCTTTTTTGGGCTCTGAAGAGATGGGACCAATTTGTTAGTGATTTTGAAAAATCTGTCGAGCACCAATTAGAAATAACTTCAAGTGGGGCAGAAGGAGAGCGGAGATGTGTGTTGTGGCAACATTTGTCACTGGATTCCTGTATCATTGGTGGGTTGATACCATTTTATTTATATGTTGTCTTGTGAGGTCTCTTTCCAAAACTGAGTCTCTGCTTCTACCAGTGGAACAAGTTACAATCAATTGCCTTTGTGTGTGTGTTGGGAAGATCACTGGGATGCTGTTCCTTCTCCAGAACAAGAAACACTGTTCCTACCTGATGACTTGATCTATTTTAGAATGTTACTTGATTAATTGCTTAAAGTGCTCACAGAAGTCAGGAAATGAAACCCTGTGGTCAGCACTACTGATTTTATTGCAGTGGCTGTGAAGTCATGTAATTAGATGAATTTCTGCTGCTATGTTTGCAGCCCTTGCAGCTACAGAGAAAAGGCAGGAGATGTGATTCAGAAGACTGAGGGGAGCAGAAAGCATCAGGAAGACTCAAAATACACACCCCCCTCATGACTTTAGGATGGTCTTACTGGTTTTTAGGGTCTAGCTTGCAGTTTGTCAGTCTGAGGGCAGGCAGCATTGCTGAAGATACAAAACCAAATCTGGCTATTTTTAAAGATTAGTTGGTCACAAGGCAGGAAAAAAAAAGAAGAAAATTAAGAGAAGGAAAAAAAATGGGGGAGAAAAGTAGAGAAGCCCCTGCCCTTGAAAATAAGAGAGTGAACTGTGCTATTTTTTTGTGCTGTTCTTTTGGCAAGGATGTTGTCCTCTTGACTGACAAAGTTCTTGTGTTTCCCTTGGAGTGTATCTGTTCATTAGTGTCTCCAGACAGAGGTAGTTTAGCTTTTAATTAAAATACAATTTTCAGGTGTTTTAGTGTGTTAATGAGACAGCAAAAATGAATTCATTGAAAGAGGAACAGATATCTAGGCCTTACAGCAGTGAAAGTTAGAGCCTCATTAGTAGCTAATTATGCAGAACATAGTATATAAATAGAGCTGTTATGGCATTAAAAACAGCCTCAGTGCATTACCTAATGACATAAAATGTTTACAGTCTGTTCTGAGTATGGTATAATGTCTTCCTGAAGTAATTAATGGCATATTTAACAGTGACACAACTGGAATCACAATTGCTTTGCAGGTACAAGTCGAGGGCAAGGGAAAGCATAAAAGTCTTTGAGGAACAGATTATTTGCTTGCTAATAAATATCAGAGTATGAGAAGGTGCAGGAGGAACACATGATTTATGCAGGAGGTGGGATAATGTCTCTTTCTGATAAGGACAGAGTACACTGGCCTTTATTTTCAGGTTTTGCAAAAGTGAGAAGGGAGACGCCAGAGGTCCAAACTGATGCTTCCAAAAAGGGCTGGTTCCCTAAGAGGACCAAGGCCCATCTTCTGATAACTGAAAGGTGGAAAGCATTTTGGAAATCTCGCCTTTTCAGTATAAAAATGGCAGATAATACATACCAGGTGAAAAAGGAGGCTTTTGTTTCACTGTAAGGGCCCACATAATCAGACAGACACACTCAAAATAATGCTTTAATACCAAGTTAAATGACGTTTTTAATAAACTAAAGCATACATGTGATTTTTTTGCTCTGCCTAACAAGGACTGCTTATGTAGCTTAACAATTCTCTTAATACTGCACTAAGGGAAACATCCTGGCCTGGCACATCAGAGGTGAGACGAGGAGATGTTTATGCAAATAGGAAAGGCCTGTAAAATTAACTGTGCATTAGTCATGATGATTCCAATTACTGTTGTATCGACGAGCAACCAGAGAGCCACAGAATCAATTAATTGTTTAAAAACACAGAAAGCTATTTCCTGGCTCAGTTTGTTCAGCAGTCAAGAAATGCAGAGGGGTTTTTTTCTGGGAAATTATTTTGGTATGATGACCGAGTTAGAGTCTGATGAATGTTTAGCTGGGGGAAGGTGAATTGAAATGATTTTGCTATCAGTTCAGTGATTTCTTTTTGAATTGTGATGCTCAGTGAAAACCTCCTTCTGCTGTGCTTCCCTGTCAGCACTGTGTGTGTTAATGGCCTTATCAGCTCTAGTGGGAGAGGAGTTAAGGACCTGCAAGTTTGTGCTAAGGCAGGTAGGAAAAAAAGCTACTTATTAACTGTGGTGGGATTCTTTTAGTTCATTAATGAAAATAATAATAAGGAGGTCTAGTTGGGCCAGTGCTGAAGGCCTGAGAAATCTGTTACATTACAGTGGATGCAAGTAAATAAATGTCAGTGCCAGCATTGCTGAGATCCACCAATTTGCCTGATTCCTAATTGGCAAAGGAAAGACCTCTGTGTGTGTGCACACACTTGCATTAATCATTTTTGCTGATCACTGAGGCTGATTGTTTTCATTACTGCGGTTAGTGTGAATTTATCAGATTTGCTTTGGTAAAAAAAAAAATTAAATTTCTCTGTGGTTATTCTTTGATAGAAAACTGTGAGCCTTGTCACCAGCCCAGCTCAGAGTCACCAGCTCACACCCACAGAAACCAAGGGCCCATGTCCACAGAGTTGTCCAAAAAGGAACACTTTCCTGGAATTTCAAGTTTGCATTTCATATCTATAAGCAGGAGGGCAAGCAAGTAACTCAGAAACTTTCCACATTAGTAGTATTTCTTACAGTCTTACAGATGGTTTTTTATCTTAGAACTCTGGGATCTTATTTGTACCTGTATAAACAAGGTTTGGAAGATGTTATTACAAAAGGAGCTATTAAATTAGGGGAATAGAAAATGCAGAGGAATTTAAGAAATGGATATGATTTTGGATGATTTTTAGGTCATTAACGGGCTGTGTAACACAATAATCAGGAAAGAAGAATTAAAATTACCTGTTTGGTGGAAAAAGCAGATGAGAGAGGGAACTTAATGTATTTAAAATAGGATATAAGGTATAAGTGTGCCTAGTGGACAATTTTTCAGCAAGGAATAGATAATCCTGTATGGACTCATACAGGCCAAGTGGAAACTAAAAGTAGTTCCAAGGGGCCCAGGGGTCCCTCTGTTACTAAAATATCCATAATCCCTATGAAAATCTGTGTGCAGAACCTCTTCTTAGATAATAAAATACAGCTTCAAAGCAAAGCAACACAAGATTTCACATTAGATCTCATCAGAGGGACATGTGAAAACAGATGTTCTGTGCCTAAATCAATCCTCAGAATATTAATTAGTTCATTCTCCTTTTAGTTTTTTTTTCTTTTATCTTATTCTTTAGTTGTTTCCTTTATCTTACAAGTTTTCTCTACTGGTACCACTGTTTTCACTTTGTACTTTTTCTTTTCTATTTTTTTTTACTATCATCTAGCAACTAGATTTTAATAGAGCCCAGGCATATGGTCCATGAAGGTGTACAGTGCTATGACATAAAAATTCAGCAGAAGAAAGGGATGGTATATGTTCTTTTCTTTGTTTATTTTTTCCCTACCAGTTAAGAGAAGTATCCTCACAAATCCTAATCATGCAGGGGGGGAAAAGAACATTTTATTATTAGATTTCATAGTCCTGGGTTACTTTACAGAACCTGAGAATCCCTCTGAAGGCTTTAGATTTGTATTACCAAATAGGTATAGTTAAACTACTTTACAGCTGTTTAAATGTGATGCTTTAGAAACCTTTTAATATCAATATCTGCCAAGGTTTTGATATTTTTCTGCTTTCACTGTAAAATAAATAATCTGTATAATATTGTGGTTATGAATGTAAATGGCTTCATGTATCAGATCAATGATGGAATCAGTTAGTGGAAAAAAGCCCTGGTAGATTAATCTTGGTTGTAACATTTATGGATCAGAATGGTTTGAGAGACTGTAATGTAGTGGGGCAAATCTTGCCTTTATTTTCATAGCTACTTTTTAATTGAAAATCCTACCTAAGTTGTAATTCAAAGGCTTGTTTTTATTCCTTTATTCATTCATATGTTTACTAAGAAAAACATGCCTCTGTTATATGGCTATGAAAAGTATTGAACTAATTCCTTCCCACCCCAGCAAAAAATGACACACAAAGATTGAGATTTCTTGCCACTGTCTCAGTTACCCACTGGAGTAGTGGCTGGTATTTTCATTCCTTAAATGTCTGCTTCCTTTGGAAGTGTTGCTAAACATTGCTAGTAATTGCCTGAAGACACAAAACACTGTGGAAAATAAACATTCATTTAAATTTGCATTATTTCATGGAGTTCACCTTCTGAAACATCCCAGTCCTCTCCCAGCTGGTTCTTCCTGTACCCAGACTCTTCCAGGTCTGCCCTAATCAATTTATTCTCCTTCTCTGTTCTCTTTTCTGTTTTGACAACTGTGTGCCCATAGCCTGATGGAGGAGAACTGAAGTAGAGAAAGCTCAGGCAGACATGGAAAATAAAATTATGTTGCTGATGGATGGACAGAACTGAATTCAGTTATCATCAGGAGTAGCCACAATTAATTTATAACTTCTGTTTTGTTAGTGATACAAACAAACCTGCTCTTGGCTCACAACCACAGCCCCGAGCAAGTGTTCCTTAGCTATTGATGGTTCAATTGGTTGGAGTGTCTGTTGTACGTGTGTGAAAGGTTTCTGCTGCTTTTCTCTTTGCTTATGAATTGATTTGGTGCAACAGCTGTTATATGAAATCTGCTGATGTCTTTTCTAGGTGGGCTTTTAGTTCTTAAATTTGTGTCTTCCCCTCTTCCCTTTTTTTCCCCCCTGTTACTTTGCTGTTAAATCCATGAAAAAATTTCTCTTCGTGGTGGCTCAGGGACACCAGCAGAGCTGTGACAGTTCCATATCTCACCTGCCTTTGGTTTGTTTTCTGTACAGCTCTGAGTGAGTCACTTCAGACAGACGAGCGTTTTTTACACACTTTGACAGTAATGCAGAGCTGAATTGCTCCTTTGAGGTGAGGGTTATCACAGGAGTCAGATGTGTCCCAGCTTCCTGCACTAAGTGGAAGGTGATCTGTAGCAGTGTATAAATGCAGTCCAGTTCATGTGCTTTCTGACTAGAATTGAGTTAGGATTGTCAGCATCCTCTTCATCTCCACTCTCCCTGGAGGAATTGCACAAAAAAATAGTGCAGTGGGAGACTGACATAAAAACAAGTGCCCATGTTGTCACCACAGTTAGATGTGAGTAGATCCCATCAACTCTATGTCCAGAATGGAGGACAATGCAGAATTTAAAGTGGAAGGGCAAGAAGAGAATAATTAAGAGGTCACCTACTTTTAGTAAAAAGATGCCCAACTAGAATAAAGCGAACTATTAAAAAAAAAAAAAAAAAGAAAACATACGTAAGTACATTACTAAACTTCTCAGAGTTTCTTCATCTTGTAAATATTCCCTACACTTTCCCTCTTCAGCAGAGAAAATTCTGGAAAACAAAGTGCCTGATGCCCTGAATGACAGTGCTGCTAAACCACGGTGACAGCCTGGCTCGTGCAAGCAAGAAGTGAAGGGGGCAAAACTGCCCCCTTCAGAAAACATTTCTGTTTTCTCTGAGGAGATTGATGATGCCACCTGAAATATCAAAGATTAAAGCAATAATTCTGTAGAGGGTTTATACAGTGTAACAATGTAAACCAAAGGAGCTAAGTTATTCCAGCACTGTGACTTTTCCTGCTGGGCACCCTGCAGGAGGGCAAGGCTTGTCAAAGGCTCCCAAGCACTGCAGCCTGCACGTGTTGGCCACTTGGAAAATGCTTTTATACTCCAAACCAGCACCTTCCATCCCCTGTACAGCGAGCTGTGGCAAACATAGGAGAGACTTTGTGACATACATAGAAGAGACTTCATCTGCTTTATGAGCCATATAAAACTGTGATTAAATGTACTGTCCCCTAAATGGGAGCAGCACCAGGATTTCAGCTAAAGAGTAATAGGATTAATCTCAAGAACATAAAACGTGATACTTTAGTGAAATGTGAGTCCTTCCTCTCAAATAATTGCAACAGGTGTTCAGCTTTTCCTTGTTTCCATCATATCTGCTTAGGCCACTCTGGCAAACACTTGATTTATTCCTGTATATATATACAATATATTAGTATATTTATTTTTGCTGGTTGAGTCACCTGTAAATAAACTGGCATGTCATACTTTCCAGTAAGCATAGCACTGACTCCAACATTTTGTCAGCATTCTTGACTTTTATAAGCAAAAAGAGCAATGGGAAAAAGCCCTACAAAAACTGCAGCAGTGAGGTAGAAAGCTCTGAGACAAAATAGAACTTAATTTCCTATTAAATCTACCTGGATGTTTCAATTATTAATTGCCATCTATAATTATTTAATTCTTGGGTGCCCCAGGAGCACGATAAATGAGAGTATGATTGATAAATGGGTTTTTGAGAGAAATTAGATGGAGCTGATTTCTTACTTCATTTTCAGCAGCATATGTCTGGGGAAATTCCATGAATTCAAAGAAGACTTTGACCCACTGAGGGAATGGGAATCAGCTCAGAGAATTTAGAAAAATCCAAAGATTTTGCATAAATAGATACTTCATAGTTGGTATGACTAAGCTAAAGAGACCAATGCCTTGCTTAGTAAAAGAATCATGTTTTATGGGGTATAGATTCCAGTTGCAATAAATACACCTCTTTTTTTTTTTTAAACATAAAACAGAGTGCTACTTATGCAGTCATTATTAGAATTAAATCCATTATGATACAGCCAATAGTGTATTTCCTGCAGTGATATGTTATCTGAAATAGTTGGTTTTGTCTGTATTAAAAATTCTGTCCCTTTTTAGGGGAAAATTGTTCTCGCAGTCCTCCCTTTTTCTTCTTCTAAAATTGTGAGTCAGTAATAGTATTGATAGTATTTAATGATGCCGTCAACTGCTGCTGTTTCACTTAGAAATAAGGCTTGAAGTAATTAATTTTAATGTGTACTATGAACCTCTTTGTTTAGCTGTATCCAGGTTGTCCCCAAATATGTCTAAGTTTCATTTAACAAGGAATTATAAACGAAGAGTTATGTTCACTCCTGCTGTTGAGCCAGTAAATTTATTCAAAAGAAACAAATATGTGTATGACAAGTTGGGCAACAAAAGCATTAACAGGCATTAATCCTAAGCCAGCTTTTTCTCCTTCATTTAAGATCAGATTTATTGGGTCTGTCTTGTTTTCAGGGTGGTTTCCATTAGTATGGAATGCAGGTTACATGACAGAGCCCTCCCTCCAGGATTTGTGTTTCTGTTGTAGGCATTGCTTCCTTCACGCCCGCGTTTATTGTGTTAAATTATATTTTATGTGCCTGTAATAACACAGAATGTGGGCTATAATGTGACCCTTCTTTCTGTATTACAGCACATCAAACACCACTGTCTGCACAGAATGCACAAACACAGTAGATTGGCATTTATTTCAGCGTGGATTTGTGGAACTTGGGGATACGTTCTTTGGAACAGTGTTGCTGAGATGCTGTGATCTGGTATGGGCTAGGATGTCATAAAGCTTTATCACAGAAGGGGTATTGATTTATCCTTTAGATTTGTGCTTAATATACACATGCAGATCCATTTTGGAGGCTGTAAGGTAGTTTGAGCAGAGAAGGCAAAAGGCCACAGTCAGGTCAA
The DNA here is from genome assembly GCF_001715985.3 of Manacus vitellinus. Lineage (NCBI taxonomy): Eukaryota > Metazoa > Chordata > Aves > Passeriformes > Pipridae > Manacus > Manacus vitellinus. The sequence continues at coordinate 2,153,836 of NW_021940749.1, forward strand.
GGCAGCGCTTCAAATCAAACCAGACTGGATATTCTTCATCAAATATGGTGTGTGCTCACACTTCTTAAACTTGGGACAGAAATTCTCTTGTTATTTGTAAGATTTATAGAGATATTCTACATAAAAAATAGAATTGCAGCCAAACTCAGGACAGCAAACTTGAGAAAGCAAAGCTGGTAGCTCCCATTCATAGGTAACTCACTGTATTTCAGAGGATGCACATACTCCTCTTATCCATGTAGGGAAGGAAAAATAAAAGTTGATGTTCGCTTCAGAACAATGCTAGATCTTTAAATTTGTTCCCAGCCATGAATCACATCTGCTGCAGTGTTCCCTGCAGCATTGCAGAGAAGGGACTGCAGAAATACTCTGTGGCTGTTGGAAGAGGTTGCTAAAGCAAACAACAGTATAACCACTGGGATCAATTTTTACAATGCACAGGGATATTCAATAAGTCATTAACAAGATTAATGAACTCTAATAAAAAATGCAAGCTCCTATGTCACATTTTACTCAGCTCACTGTAGCTTAAAATTGCATTTTATGATTTTATTAGACATATTACTTAATTTTTCTCAAACTGGTTTTTTTATTTAGGTTAAAACATATTAAATAGATTTTTTTTTTCCACAGAGAAATAGTTTTGTTTTTTTTTTAGAAAAGACTTTATATAGTAAAATACCTTTATAACATAAAGAGATGTGTGATCAATAGAGTCAGTCTTAAATTGTAGCCCATGAGAAGATGTCACTCTAAAAGGACATCCATAGAAACATAGCTCAGTGTGCTCCAGTATGGAGCACACTAGCTTTCCACTGAAGGCAAACCTGTGTGATAAGACCTTCAGTACAAGTTGTCTGGGTGATGTTATATGACATGGAGAAGTATATTTGTTTCTCTTGGTAACAGCTATGAGATTCTAAATTAATGAATGAGAAGTGACTCACCAGGAATCAATAACAGAATACCAGAAGCAAGTTCTTCTTTGCCAGTGACTAAGAGTGAAAAAGGCTAAATAACCATCCTCTTGCATTTGTTTTCTCTCTGACCTTATTACTTCTCATCTGATCCATTTTTGGGCGTGTTTTATCTGGTCTAAATAATTCAAGCTTTGTGCAGCATCTGAGAAGCTGCCTGTCTTTCATGTCCTGCTGCTTAGTGCTCTTCCACAGCAAAATTTCTCCTAAGGATTTATTGTAGCCCTACTCCTTTGTAGTATGATGTCTCTGAAGACTATCGTTCTTTCAAAAAACCCCAAAAAACTCAGGAAGCTGAAGAACTCCAGGTAGGAGTAAGAAAAGTTAAGTGGAGATAGCAGCCAGTCTTTAAAAATGTAGTTTTCAATGAGTCAGTGGCCTGGGAGTTTGTGCTGCATCCCTGTGTGCTCCACCATGATTCTTCTGAGCAAACTTGACGTAGAGAAAGTGGCCTGTGTCAAAAATTTCTCCTGTTGTGCGAGTTTTACTTAATAACTACCTTGAGTCTTCTTTTATACAGTATTTTTGTGATTTAAAAGTTAATTTAAAGGACATATACGGTGTTGCAGCATGCAGGAACAAAGCTTATTTTTGATTCATTGAAGTCTTAGTTCCTGGATTGATTGGTTTAATAACATTTCTTAATAAAGTAAACCGAATGCATCTTATTCCTGTGGGCTCGTGGGATGGAAAGTGGGAAGTTTCAGTCTCTTTATAACTTGTTAGCTTTGACTTCACAAAGGATATTAGAGTGTTATGCTCTGCAATTATTGTTTATACACCCAGGCCTTGTTTGAAAAGACATCTCCATTACACTGGAAAATGCATATATTTACAGGGTGTAAGTGAGCTCTCAAGTTTAGCTCTCAAGTATCATCTGGGTACGCATTGGAATGATCCATTTACAGCAGTTCTTTTGTACTTGCAGTGTTTTGTCTCTGGGATTGCTGGTCCTGAGGCAGTACTTGAGGAAAGCAATCTTACTGGGAGGAGAAGATTAATAGCACACTTCAGCGGGCTCCTCAGTTATGAGTCAAGTTAAATGTTTGCTTCTTAGTAAAATCTCACCCCCCCAAAATTTCTTTTCAACAAATACTTATATTCTTCATCTGAATTCCATTCCACTGGTTTGCCTTATGTGGGACAAGGGAGACTCACTGCAGTGATTTAAATATTGTGATAAGCCATCTGGGAAAGTACTGACTTGTACCAAGTGTTAACTTATTGTATTCTTCTCACAAAATATCTAGGAAAGCTTCCATTTTATGGTTTATGGGAAGGCCTTTAAGAGGTGATAAATGTGGGCAGTGACCTTCAAAAACTATAGCTGGTTTTGGAACTTAAAACTCGTTCATTTTCAGCAGAACACATGCTTCCAAATGTGATGAGCTGCTGAAAATCTCTTATCCACTTGAAATATGGGCATGAGAGAAACATATATTTCATCTTACTGAGGAACAAGTTCCTCCTTTAAAAAACCAAAAATCATTAGACAGCATTTGTTAAGTTTAAAGAGACAGTTGTTTCTCAATTTCTGGAGTTCACATTTGTATATTTTTTTTGTGTATCAGTGGCTGAATGGAGAGGGAAAAACCCGTAAAACTTGTGACTCAATATACTTCTTTAAAACTTTTCTATGCAGATGTATTAAATTCTCTCATTACAAGATTCAGGAAAATTTATTTCATATTGTACTGAGAAGGAATGAAGGTAAAATGTAAACAGGATAACATACAATTTTGGTCGATTCTTAATATGACTTATGTATTCAGGAAGAAAAGGTTCTGTTGTTTATGAACAAAATTGTTCTCCAGTGGTGCTATGGTTTGAGAACAGAAATCGTTCAGAGTTTTTTGTAATTTAGAGAAGGAGAATTTAGGACTCCCTTTCTTGAAATCCTCTAGAAGGCCTTTGGAGAATTCAGAGACAAGCTAAAATGCAAGATTTCAAAATACAGAAACAAAGAATTGAACAGAAAAGTAGAAAGCAGAATGAAAATCCAAGTTGAAAGTGATGCAAAAAACCTTTTGTGCTCTTGTTGTTTGAGGTCAAGCCCATTGGATGTCTTGTTTTGCAGAAATTTCCCAAAGAACAGTTTGTTTCTATCGAAATCTGTCTCCAAATCACAGTTAGAATCTATGAAGAATAGAAAAGCCTGTGTGTAGAAATCACCTTGCATTTAGCTTTAGCTTAATCAGCTTTATATCTAAAAAGGCTTGGAACCTTTTTAGATAGAAATAATGTTCCTTCCTCCTTCCTTCTTCCCTGATTTAGGCACGTGATGTCTCCCCTCTGCCAGCCTGACAAACCTTGGAGAGGAGATGATCACTTTGCCTCCAGGTGTTGCCTTCTCATTCCTCCTGTGCAAAAAGCTGAATACACAGGGGCAGAACAGCAGTGTAATGCTGACAGCCTCAGGAGGAAGGTTGTTGTGCTTGGAATTTATTCACCAGAAAGGTCAACTCCAGACACAACATCTGTTTTCCACTGTGATTCTTATTTCACTACATAATTTGGTATGCTGCTGAAGTTTTCAGGGGATAAAAAAAAAAAAAAAAAAGAGATTAATTAGTTCTTTCAGGAGACTTTCAGAAATATTCTGAAATGCTGTTACCATTATGGGCACATTATAAAATTGTTCCAGGTGAGATTGAGTTTGGTGTCTTACAGGAAGAAGCTTGGACAAGGTGAGAAAACAGCTAGCTGGAAGGAGAACCATTATGGAATAGGACGTTTACAGTTATTAAGTTGGAGAATAAATCCTTCAGTAAGAGAAGGATACAAAGCGAGTTTATAGCCTAAAAATGTGTTAGTTAATATTTATGATGTGCATCCATCTTTCTCTGTTTTTGGCTGTGTGCTCGATATTGGCTGGTCTAGTATCAAGTACAAATGATAATATCAAACAAAGTGATTAATGTCTGTTTGAGACAATTGGAAGGTTATTTTCAGCTTTTACGGTGCTGGTTTATGTACAGCATATAAGCACAGTACATGAGGTACTCTGCTAACAACACAGATAGGTGTTTTATTGATCTCCTCCTGTTCCACTTCACTAAATGTGCCCATTTTCAGCACCAGGATAATCAAGCAAACCTTTAGTGTTGGGAGTGCATGTAACTACCTGCAGAAGCGAGGTCTGGTGAATTCAGAGAAATTCTAAAACTTTCAGGAAAGAGAGGAAGAACAGGGGAAAAAAACCCCACTTCTGAGGTAGTGAGGTTAAAATGATTTAAAGCAAACTGGAGGCCTAAAAATAGGAGCTGTCTTTTCAAATGGCAAATGCGAATCGTGCTCTGAAATTAAAAGACAGGTTTTGAAAAGAGCGTTGTATGTTCCAAGCCATATATATGCTCTTGGAAATGCTCACCCAAACCGACAGATTTTGTGGGATGCAAAAATAAAGCAAGAAGAGAGAATTATTGAGTAGAATGGTGAGAAACGAAGGGCTTGTGTCTCTATGTATTTTCTACACATTTTTCTACTGGGAAAAAAGTGCTTTCTGTATAAAAATATAACTACTTGGTAAATATTGAAAAACCATAAATGTTCGAGATGGCTGGAGATGCAAAAAACGGTGATTAATATCCGATTAATTATTAAATAACAACTTTAGTAATATATTTTCCCTGTAGACACAGTTGGTATAACACATATTAAGATAATTGAACGGAGCGTGTCTATGTACAAGAATATACATATTATCCAAATGGATTCAATTAAATCCATATCAACAGTCAGTGCCTCAAAAATTAGGAAATAGTTGATATTAGCAGTTTGAGGGCATATTTAATTTATCCCCATTTGGATTTTGGTAATACTAATTTATTCTGTAGAAAATATCATAAGTGCACAGTAATTTTACAGTAAGTTGAAATGTACAAAGGCAAATGAAACTAATTAAATGAGCAAAAGAGTAAAACAAAAGGCAATGATGAACACTTTGCTCAGGAAGTGGCCTCGTTCTAGTATCCCATGATCAACTGCTAGATTCTGTATTTATATTTTTCCTAAAAATCCCAAGGAAAAAGCAAAGGGAATATTAATTAAATTATTAATTAAATTCAGAGTTCATACTGCATTGTGAAGAACTAAGATAACAGTGCGAAGAGAAATAAATCCATTAAATGAGATTCAATGAAACTAACAATACTGAAGTGAAATGCATTATAATCCATGATTTTCCTTATTATTATCACATCATGGAAACCACTTATGTAAATGTGCCTGATGTATCTGATCAACTGGCAACATAACAGTTCCTGGGAAGCATTTTTTACCCCCTTTTTATAGAAGGAGTGCTTAAGACATGGAGATACAAAGTTATTAGCCTTTGTTGGATTACTGCAGGAGGAATTTCTTAGTAGTGTGCATGTTTTGATAAGAATAAGCCAAATTTACTCTAAAACTTACATTCTGATAAAGCATCTCATAGAATGATGTATGATGCTCAACACCAATTCAATGCTTCCAAGATTAAAATATGCCACTCCTTTAGTTGATATAAAAATGTAAGTTAGAAGTTTAACATCTTGTTCATGCTAATTGGGAGTAAGATACTGACATAGGTTTGTCTGTTCAGACCATAGATATTTCCATCATAACTGTCAGAACACTCAAATGTAAGGAAAAACAAATGTAAGGAAAAACAAATGTTCTTGTTTCTTGAGACTGACTTGTTTTGGTTTTTATGTTCATAAGGTGCTGCTGCTGCTCTGGCCTGGTTCTAATGACCCTTTCTGCAGTTGCTGGTAAAATTCATGGATCAAGACCTTTTGGAAAATCACAGTTTTTTTCATGCAGGTAACTAATGTAAGGAAATTATATTAATGTAACAAATTGATAAATACTGCACCTCTGTTCTTCCTTTAAATCCTGCAGTACTGACTGAGACAGCTTTCCTTTTGCATTTAACTCCCACCATTAGGCCCAAGAGTTTAGATTTTCCTGCCATAGCAACCAGGTGAGGTTATGATGTGTTTTGTCAATACCTTAAATAGTGGGTGCTATTTGTGTCAAAGGCATTGAAAGTCTTTGGTGATTTTCACAGGAAAAAGCAGTGCTTAGTCACAAAGCTGTTAGGAAAATTACTTTAAAAGGTGTGTTCTGCAAGATCCAGTGCCTTTGGTTCTCGCAGAAGGTCACCAAAATGTGCAAAATGAACTACTCACATATTGAAAATCATGCATTTATGAAAAGTCCTAGATCTGAGAATTACTGAAGTAAACTGGTGTGAGGGGAGAATTTTTGTATAGAATCAAAATATTGTAAGTCAATATACGAAGGAAGAATCTACTAAATTATATTGCAAAATTGCAATTAAGACTATGTAGTAATGAATCTGTAAGTAAAACTGCTCCAGTGGAAATTATAATTATTTGATAACTTAAAGGAAAAAATGCTTGAGAGTTAATCTTTGTCAGGCACTTTACACGATCAGACAGCCTTAAGTGCATTTTTTCATCAGCTATACAGTCCATGGGTGGTAATGGTTTCTAGGCAGGTGCATATTATTTTGAGATATGTGTACTCTGCATTTTTTTAATGTGTTGTGTAAATACTCAATTTAATAGTTAGTTAATAATGACAAAAAGAGTGATTAAAAAAAGGTGCTGGTTTGGTATAATTGGCACAGCTGTTCATGGCTCTATTTCAGATAATGTTTGTTTCATGACAAACATACAAGGCAGAATGGAGCTGTTGGGATTAGCTTGAGAATCTGAATCAAAAGAACTGCCTCACCAGCAGTTTCTTGTCAGAGGTAAAACAAGAAGGACATACTCCTTAAACAAAGCAAACCATTGCACCATCCAAAGGTGCTTCTTAAGAGCAACAAGCCTTGATGTATGTATTTCTTTTTTGGTCTGGGAGAGGCGGGCTTAGTCTGTGATTGGAACCCCTAGCTCGAGTTTTGAAGCTTGACAGATTGGACTTGTCTAGTTGCAGTACCCTGCAGATAAAAGACATCCTTCAGTCAGCCCAGTCTCCAATAATTAGTACCTGAGCTCCATAAATATCTCATTTTATCAGTGCTGCTGTGACTATCCATGCATGAAGCCATAAGCTACTCCGGGTGTAGATCATAAATGAACTGATAATATTAACTGAATGTGATGTAAATCAGGGCCCTTCAGAGCTCATCAGTGAGCAGGAATCAATATTAAGGAAATTGTAAAATTTCAGATATTTTTTGCTCTGGTAAATAAATTGATTACTCTGGGCTCTTAGGGGAGGAAGCGTAGCACAGCAGTTCCACTAGCACTGGAATGGAAACCTGAATATCTGCTTTTCTCCTTACTCTGCTATAAAATAGTCACAATACCAGTAACATACATTTGCCTGAAGCTTTCTCTATAAACACAGTCCAGGTTTTAGATCCTTACAGTCTAATTTCACTTCATGTTCATCATTTACAGGCACAGATAAATATCTCCTGGAGATACATCCTAGCTATAATAAATAAATAGAAATATTTATAGTTAATAGTTTGGGGATTAGAATAGCTCTGCTTTTTAATCCATATTTCTCTCTCCACTCACTGCTGAAAAGCCTAACAAGATTAGACTCCTAATTTAGGCAGCCATGCTAGACATCTAAGGCTACATAGAGCAAATACTACTAATAATGGAATTTGAATATATGATAAAAATAACAATGACTAAAGAAACATCATTAGTCTGGTGGTAAAACCTGCTCTCAACAAGTCTCATCAATGCACACCATAACTGGAATCCTGCAACACCTATACTAAGGTTCCCAATATTTTTCATATCCAAGTGGCTGAAGTTTTGTCAGCAATATTAGGAATTACTGCAAAAAATTCAAAGGCAAGGAAGGAGACCGTTGGGAAAAGTAAAACCTTGTTTACAGTGTTTAAGTAACATCTGTAAGGACTTGAATTTTGTTAAGGTTTACTTTCTTTCCCCATCTGTTCTACCTTTTTCACTACATATTTTCTTTTTTCATTTTGTATTCAAGTTCTGATTGTAATGGAGTCTTCTGAAAGGCTTTGGAGAAAACATTTGTGTTGATAAAGTGAGGAAACTTGCGAAAATAAAAGTTTTGAAAGTAGAAGTGGGTTTTTAGTCAGAATGTAAAAAAAAAGGGCAATAAAATAATCCCAAAATACAAAGACATCGGTTTAAAGGCAATTTTGATTTCTTTAAGAAAATTCTTCAGACTTAGTGATTCCTCTTGAAAGCAAGGAAAATCAGACTTTTCTATTCAGAATAATTAAATAATGAGGAGGTTGAATATACATTCAAATCACTGTTATATGCTGCTTTTAAGACATGAAGACTTTCTTTATTCATTTATTGAAAAAGCCTATCTTTTCTTTTCAGGACTTGACCCAAACCTAATTACAATCAATTACTTCATCTGCTATGGAGTACTACTGATTTAAGTTAAAATGAGTACTGGAAAGAAGATATCAGACAAAAGGATGTGAGAATATTTCAGCTAAGAAGAAATTTTGGAACTCTGTGGTTCAGAAATGTCTGCTTACCAGCACTTCATTATTGCTGGCAACATTTTCACATCTTAGGCGTGTGAACCCCTTTTTAAATGTGTATTCCCTGAACAGTGGATTTTGAAAGCCTGTCAGAAAAATCAACCCTTTTAACAGCATTTAAATCTGTACTCAGCCTTTAATATTACTGAAATCTCTGTGGGACTTAAACTTATCCTTAAATGCTGCCCCTAGGAGAAATTTTCCTGAGGAACTAATTTTCTGAAACATGGCCTATAAATGTGCCGAAAAACAGCAAAGCGTCTTTGTCTTCCCATTTCCCGACCTTCAGACCAATTATAAAAACATCAATTTTTAAAAGTTCTTCCAAACGAGCTCTTTTCCTGTCAGAGCGTGTCACACGTGTCAGTCACATTTCAAGCCACGGATTTGAAAACCGACCTGCAGAAGCAGCTACCTTTGTCATAAATTTAACTTGACAGCTTCTCTGCAGGGTTTTCAATTAGGATTCTTTTTTTTTAATGAAAAAAGAAAAGAAGAATGAAATGTCAGCCCAAATGCACTGAGCAAATGCTGCTATATGGGAGGTCTACATGTACTGTTTTCTTCTTCAGACTCCAGGATGATCAGGAACATAAAATGCCAAGTTTGGGATGAAAAGAACTTTAAAAACTCTCATTTCGGGCACATAAAATAGCTGGTTTTGCTATCTGAGGGGCCAGGTGGCTCTGAGGGCCTGGTGGGTTTCGCTGAGGGCTGAGGGCCGGAGGCTGAGGGGTGGATCTGTGACACTGTCCTTAATCTCAGGTTTTTCATTTAAGACTCGGTACTCCTGATGGAGGAAATTTAAAAAAAAAAACATCATAATTCAGTGCTGGTTGCCAGAAGCTCAGATTCTGAGGCGGCAGGAGCTGGTGTGCCTGGAAAAAGGTGAAACTCAGGCTGGGTAAAAGGTGCCTTTGCCTCACAGTGTCCATTTGATAATTGTATGGGCTTGTGGGAGCTGCAGTCCCTGGAAGCTCTCCTCCCACAGCTGCCTCCCAGGGAAACCAAATACCTATGGATTTGGGGAATCCCAGAAGTCTGTGATTCTGTGAAAACCCTGGCTAGTTTTTAAGTCAAAAGAGGGCCCGTCTGACCCTGCCTCAGGATTGCCGCCATGATAGGACGTGTCAGCTGTGGTAAATGCTACAGTCCCGGCTCCAGAACTCCGGAAAGTTTCCTCACGAACTGTGGAGAGAAAATGTGTACAGCTCAAAAAGTGGTAAAACTACCCTTGAAGCAGTCATTAAATGTGAATTGATTAAATGATTTCTGCCTGAATCGTCAGCAAGTATTAAGCGCAAAGAGTGTGTGTATGTGAGGGGGAGGCAGGAGCCCCACGTCCAGGCCAGTTCCTGAAATCACACTGACTTTATCACTGGAACATGACTGGAAAACTGATAAAAACACTTTGGATAGACACAAGGGATGAATGTGCAAAGGAGGCCATGTAACATCCCACACAGACTGTCTTCGAATATGTCCCACATCAGCATTCCTCATCCACTGCCTCTGGGTCTCCTGTTGAAGCTGTAACTGTGACACCATAACAAGGTATGTGCTGCATTTTTAAAAGATATTTTCTTTTTTAATAGCTGTTAATTATAGATGGGAAACAACTGAAAAATGAGGGTGAAATTCAAAAGTTTGTTGTAATTTCTCTGACCTGTAATTATTCCGATGCTTTTGTGTCATATCTATCATGACTATTTTGTGAGGGGAACAAAAAAAGGTTGTATGAAAATGTTTCAGTTTTATAAACGTCTCCCATTCAGTATGGGAGTGGTTTGGGGGGCTGAAGCTGAGGTAACTTGCAGCCATCAGAACCTCTTAGCAACTATTCCTCTAAGTGCAAGTTTTTTTCTAATTCATGAATTTTGAGCTCCAGGTCCTGGGTAGCTAGAAAATGTCTCTGACTTTAATTGCCAGATTGTATCCTAGCACTAAACCCCCAGCAAACAACCAGCGTAAGCTACAATTTTAAAAGAGTTAGACTAAGAAATTACATTCCCCTTTTGAAAATATCAAGAGACCCTTTTATTTTTTTCAGAATTCATGTTAATTTTTAAACCAACTGTTTCCAGATAATATTTACGTTTCAAGAGAGAAAGATTTTAAATTAAGCTTTATTTTTTAAATTCTTGTTAGGCTCTTAGTATTTCACTATTTTGAAAACCATGGTACCTGGTGAGAGCCAGTAGTTATGAGATTGGTACCTGGTGAGGGCCACCATCTTCTGTGGAAAGGCTGAGAATCAGAGGCTGAAAAAATATGGGAAATGTCATTCACTTATCAAAATGATTGGTATATAGGTATAGTTCTGAGAACATGATACAAAGGTAGAAAAAAAAGGAAGGGATCATTTTCCTCTAAAGAGATTAGTCTCACAGAGTAAAATCTTACCCTTTTGGAATTAATGTTATATATAATGGTGCCAGCAAATAGTTGGCAAAAAGAGATGAACACAGGTAAGTAGTTTTATTTTAAAATCAACTAGAAAGACATCAAAGGATCCAAGTCTCAAGGAGGACTTCTAAAAGCACCAAGGCACCTGCTTTTGTGACTCTGCACATCTTTCAGGTAAGAAACCCACTGGTTTCATGTCCTCAGTAACACTTTTGTGGACTTGTTAATTCAGTTGAAAGGAAAATAACCAAAGAAATACCCATGATTATTTGCTTTTGCTGTTGCATTTTGTGACTTTTTGTTAGATATCTTTATAAAAGAGATTTTTAGCTGAACCGGGTAATCAGCTAAGTGATGCTTTTCTGTTTGTCTGTAAAACTCTTTAAAAAGTCTGAATTAGCAGAGCTGAGATTTTCCGAGTTGCAGAATTCCAGTTTCACTTGTTGATACAGAGAACTTCGTGGCATTTTCTGAAAATGAAAGAAAATGAAAAATTAGGGACTTGGTTCTGGTTCTTGTTAACAAAGTCAACAGATTTACAACTGTCTGTAGATACAGGAACCAGTAGCCACCCAGTAAACCAGTTTCCTGAGCGCTGCCATTCCTCAAAACTTGGGCTTGGTGTTTTGATGCTGTCAATGAGTTAACTCATAGCAAAGAGGGAGGAAAAAAGGTGAAGGGGAGGGAGGAGATGGAAGGAGGAGGTACTGAGTGGCTTGAAAACTGGTTTGCAGGTCCCTGGAGGAGTGGAAAGGTGGTTTCTAAAAGCATGAGGGAGGACAGAGAGCCCTGGGTAGATGCACTGAGCTGGCACAGCAGAGGAAGAAAAGAATTTTTTTCCTGGCAAAGAGGGTTATCATGGAAATACATTTATAAGCTCTCCCGTTATACACGTGTAAGATCTGCTTTTGCCAACCGTCCCAGACATGCTTTTCCATTCTCATTAACTTTAGGCCTTAAGCCAGTTAAGAGTGCCTTTAAAAGCTCCCTTGAGTTGCTCTCTGGAACAAAGCTGATTATATGAGTTTTGACCCGCTCATACTGAGCCAGTTGTGTCTGAAGGCAGCAGGAGGAAGTGTCTCCATGCCTTTCCCACTGTCACTCCCCATCAGGTTGGTCACATTTCACTAATAGTGCTGTAATTGCCTACTGCAGATTGCTGATACTCTGAGACCTAAAAAGGAAAATGAGGCATAAGAAAGAAGCAGCTGACAAAGTCTGATGTTCACCAAGCAGTGCTTTGTTAAACCAGACATCAATATTTATTGTGCATCTCTCTGAGATGTAAAGTCAGAGCACAGTCACACTACTATCAGATTGCCATTTTGGATTCAGTTCACTTGTGTCAAAGTTTTCCTGCTGCTCCACACCTCATCTTCAGCTGTTCATCACCCCTTCCCTGAAACCAGCAGGCTCTCTGATCTGTCAGTGTAACTGCATTTGTAGTCTCTCCACGGGCCAGTTTTGCCAAACTGAGCTGTGTTAGATAACTCCTGTTATTAGAAGTGTTTTAGCTGTTGGATTAATTTAGACAGAACTGGGTTAGAAGCAATTACACATGCCATTAGTTGACAGTTTGGAGAAGCCTGTAACCTCCAGTAGTGATGAAATGGACGATAGGATCAGCAAAAAGTAGAGTGATAACCCCTTAATCTGGCACAATTGCTGCCTAAACAGCCTTGCTTAGCATCAAGGACCCTACACGGGCAAGCTGCATTCATTAATACTGAGAAAGCAGTGCAGTTAGTACACCTGAAGGACTGACACTGTTGCTTTTCTACCTGCTGCTCCTCAGAAGTGGCAGCACCAGATTTTTTCCTCATTCTTAGGAACCTCTTAATATGTGAACTGAAAAGTGTCCGTGTGTTTGTGCATGATGTTATTTTCAGTTTGGACCGTGAGCAGGGGTTTTGGTGTCATCTGCTAGAAGTGCACAGAAGAGTGTGAAGACCAAATGTGTGTGTCCTTAAATCAGGAGGTAGCCTTTAAAAAACTACAGCAATTTTAAACTTCGAATTCTATGATCATGTTTAGGGCACTGCAGTGCTAATGCACGCAGAGGGTGGGATTATAGGTGCAAATACTATCTAGTACAGTATAGTAAAGTTTAGAAAAAGTCTAAAGTCCTGTTAAAAATAAACCAGATTTCCACTGCAAAAGTGTATTTGCACTTTAACTTGATGAATTCTATGAACAGTTGTGTGAGGGTGAATGTTTTTCCTAATTTTATACCTTTAATTTTCTCAGTTCAGATCCTTTCTATCCAACATGTGTTGTTGCACAGATTGGGGCAGCCTCTCCCATCCTAAATGAGACAGGAGCTGTAGAAGGTGAGATGACGTTGAACATGGAAAGGAAATTAAGTGCTCCTGTCACATGGGAGACTTTCATATAGGCTGAAAGATAAATATAAAACAAAACCTAATTAATTAGGTGCAGGCACTCAGAAGCATATTAGCATTTTCGTGTTTACTTAGACTCATGCCTAATTAGTTTAGTTGCTATAAACTTGTCTCAAGGGAATAAATTACTGAAAAAAATCCCTTCCCAAATACTGTATTTAGTGAGGTAAAACAACAGATCTTAAAGTAGCTGCAGCATTCTCATGTAAAGGATTATCCCATTTTTTTCCGGTAGGAAAACAGTTTTGTAACAGAAAAACAGGATCAGAACTCCAAGAAAAAGAGGTTGCTTCTAACATTTTAAATCAGTATTTAAGTGTGGCTGTGGTAAGGCATTGGTTTGCCTCTGAAGGTGGCTAAAGGACGTATGAGAACCAGACAAAGATACTGATTTCACAGTACAGTTTCTTCTAAGCAACAGAATCCTATGTAAATCCCACTGGCAATATGCACTGTCTTGCACATGTCCAGATTGATTAAAATGGAATTCTGGGCACTAAGTATGGTATATTCCAGAAGAATAAGAACAGTGAAACATCTGATTCTGGGGAACTTGAAAAACAATTTGTTTCTGACTGACAGTTTTGCCTTGAGGAATATAAGTTTTAAAAGTAGCACCTCCCCCATTTTAAGAAACGTAATTAAACACAAACCTACTCTTGGACTAACTGAGCAGGGCACCTGAGCACATATTTAAACCCAGTGACAAGGACATGTTTTAGCAAGTGTATTGAAGTTTTTGTGCTTTGGTGAGTACAAGAACTGCTCCTTGAGCTGACAGCAGTGGTAGGAGAAAGGAAAAGAAAAATGTTTATGGGAGGGCTGAGTTTCTTTGTACTTCCATGTGTTGCATTTTGTGGCTGTGTCTGAGTTCCATGAACAGCCGTTTTTTATAAACCTAAACAAACAATGCAGAGAGCACAGGAACACCTGGGATGGCGAGCAGACGGGTGGTCATCTGTTTGAGCCTTCCATTGCATTTTCTCTATAATTACTTGTCTAATTGCTTGTCCAGAGCTGTTGCTGTTGCTAATGTATTTACACATGTAATTAATTGTGCTTTAAAAAAAAAAGGAAACAACCATTTTAGGTTGTTTGTCCTTTTTTCTTCATTTGTGGAGTGTCTAACTATCACACTAGTGAAATATTACCGGGTTTATTCATGGACTAGATTATGACTCCATTCTGGATGTGTCTGTAGAATTATTTTTCAGGTTAAATAAGGAAATAATGAATATCAATTGCAACTAAGTTCAGCATTGTAGGCAGGGCACGAGCGCCTCCAGAGTACCTCCAAGGCACATGTTAGCAAGCCATAATTTTTATTCTCTTTTTTTTTAATTAAGAAATGGGACCCCATTGACATGTAACATTATGTCCAACTTTCTGAAAGCTGAAATTGCAGAGGGAGCTCAGGCTCACCAGTTTTGTGAGACCCTTGGTAAACTTCTGGTATCGGGTAAAATTTTACTATTTGCTGTGAGAGAGCTCTGATGTTCTGAGGTGCCCAAAGGACAGCTTTGCGATCGCGCCTTTGCGTGGTGCAGATGAAGGTGTTCACTGAGACCGTGGGACAGGGCAGTCCGTGCTGCCTGATCCCCAGGAGCACACCCTTGTGTTTCTGGAGCCAGGGCTGCTCAGGGCTGTGTCTGAGCTGTTGTTTTTTTCTCTTCTCAAGTTGTCTTCTCTCATCCATGTTTAAAGCTGTTTGTGCTTTCATTTTTGCTCAGCTCCAGGATCCTCGGGGACATGCCCTTTTCCCCTTCCTCTCCATGCTAGAATGTGGATATCACTCACTGCTTATTCCTCCCACGTTTCCTCCTGTTTCCTCTTTTGTCAGGAATCCGTGAAACAGCCACAAGTCCCACCTTTGCTTGCCTTTGTCTAGGATATGTCATCCTGTGGCCAGCACTTTTAACTGCAGTGCTAGAGAACAGAGAGACCAGGCAAGCTGCTGCTCTGTTATTCAAGCTGCACGTCAAAATCAAAGGCACATAAAAGAGAAAAGCATCACTAACCATTTTTGCAAATCTGTCCAATGTTAATGTAACTTGAAAAGAACTGCAATTTTGTTTTGAAGACCACTTCAAATGTAGATCAGTTTTTTTCAGAATTAACTGAACTTTGGGGAGAACTCACAGGGTTCACAGATTTTGGTTTTGCCTTTAAAATGGTAAGTCACATTCAATCTGTATTCTAGTCACTGGTGAGTTGGAGTGAAAAACAAAGACTGAGAAAGGAATATCATAGTAATTAAGAAATATTTACAGCTGTTGAAAATTTGAATTATTAAAAAATGGAACCAGAAGTAAAACCAGCAGGACTAACTCGCTGAACTACTAAAAACGAGGACTTAAACTCTGTCCAGTTAATTCCTCCAGGTAGACTTATCAAAATTAAAACCACTTTATTGCCAGTTGATTGTCTCCATTAAGTTTGGAACTTTAGTGACACATTAAGTGGTATGTTTCAGAGTTTAGCAGGTGTATCAAAAGATCAGCACTCACAGACTGTGAATCTGGTAATTACAGTAGAATTAATTTTTCATATCTTTAAAAAGTGATATCTATATCAAAATGTTCCTCACCACTAGTTAATTAGCACAGCCCCACTTTGAGAAGGAAATGGATGAATTACAAGGGAAATGACTCCTTTAACTTGCATTACTCTTGACTAAATCTTATAGTTGTATCTAATAATAGAAATAATGAAATATGGAAGTCTGTTCTTCAGAAAACTTCCAAAGAAAATTCAAAAAATGAACCTGCCCATCAGCAGATAAAAAGTAACAGTGGGCAGGCTGTGAATACAGCCAAAGGAAATGGGCTCAGGGGCAGAGCTGGGCTGTGAGATCACTGGTGATGACCAGAATTAGATTGTTTGGGAAGAGCCACAGAAATCCTGCAGTAGGCAATTACAGATTCACAATTCAAGAGGATGAATTTCTTTCAAACCTTTGTTACCTAGAGACTCCAGTTCTGTGGTATGAGACCTTTATATTCTTTCTAAAGCTGTTTAATGATAGTTAAGAGTTAACTCTGGAGGCTCCTATTATCTATAGATAGATCCTATCCGTCCTCGCAGCCTGAGAAACCATTAGCTCCAGTAATACACTGCAGTACTTAGATGAGAACTGCCTTAAGAATAGAAGCAAAGAGGAGAACCTTTAGGAAGTTAAAGAAATTGGGATTGATTTTGGTATGTACTTAACTCACAATGCCACTGGCAAATAACATTTCATTAGAGAAAATATAACTAGGTCTCAGCACACCAAAAAAACCCCACTGCCCTTGCAGTGATTTCTATGGACTTCAGATCAGGAATAAAAAGAAGAAACAACAGGATAAGATGACTAAAAAAACATACTGGCTTTCCAAAATTTGAAATAGCTTCCAGATAAGTGGTGAGATAATAACAAAGGTGCCAGACAGTAGCTTCAGTGGTGTGGAAAAGACAGAGAACTGGATTAATTTGCCCAAGCCCAGGCATCCAGCTCAGGGGGGATGCTCTGCAGTATATCAGTGGCTGCCAGGAGGTGATGGACCCACAGCCCCAGGTGCCCTCAGGGGCTCTGTCCACACAGAGCTGATGGTCACCTCCTGACCCCACTGGAGCTGGAAGCCACTCAGAACAAGAGAAAACCCAGATAATATCCTCTAAATATCTGTACAGCAGATTAATGACCAGTGTCAGGTGACACTAAAGAAGCATTTTCATTGCAGAATATTCTACAGAGATTTCTGCACTTCATTATTTCAAGCTGCTTACACAGTTAGATGCAAAATCAAAACTCAACAAGTTGATTCTGTACTGAACTATTTACCCAAAGCCATTTGGTGATGATAACTAACGCTCATTACTCAAGGTAAAGTTCACTGCATGGCTTCATTTCTGTCATAATCATTAAATACTCTTTGCTTCCAATCTGAAGTGGGGCATAAGCTCATCTTCTTTCCATCAGATTTTCTTCTGGATGTAACTGTTTCTTTTTGCCATTCACCACTGAGCTTTATGTATTACTCTCTCTGTCTTTTTTTTACTAGATTAATTAATATGATCCACCTGGCTTGTCAGAAATGACCTGTACAATATACATGAATCACCTTTCTCAGTTAGTAAGCTTATTTTTGTAGTAGCTTAAGGCACAGTGCAACAGCACTGTGTTAAAATAGGGCTGGCAAACTTTAGGGTATGAATTTTCTGGCATAATAGGATAAATCAGAGAATATTTGATAAGTTAAAACCTTGTTCTTTTGTCCCATTTCCAGCTATAGGATTTCAAAACGCTTTTGGCTATGGCTGCTTTCAGTGATGGATGCTTTCATAGTGGCTCTCCAGGCATCCTTATTCCAGGCTCTTAGGTGGGGAAGCCAAAGAAGTGGAGAGGGGAATTGTCTGATACCGTTGAAAACAGTCTGTCAAACGCTCAGCGTGGAACTTTGTGATTTTAACAGCGAAAAGTTTCATCTCACTTAAAGGCAACTGTCTGGGGACTGGCAAGGGGGGCAGAGAGAGAGTGAGTACACAGAGTTTGTAGTATGTGGGTGTTTAATTGATGAAAAGCCTCAATTCTGTATCCCGAGAGTTGTGAAGACATATTTTCTGCATCTAAATCTCATTATGTTCAAAAAAATTTTGAAACTAATTAAAAAAGAAGCTACAGCTAAAGTGGGGTGAGGGGTGATGTTGCAATTTCCAGAGGTTTAAATGGAGAACATGGGGAGGATTTGGGGTACTAGAGGAGTCAGCCATGACCTTAAGTGCTTGTCCCTTTGAGGATGCAGTCCCCACCTTGTGTCTGCCTAATGCAATTCCCAGTGGGAGGACAGACGTTTTGCCTGCACAATAACAGCTTTTCCAAAAGCAGATACCTTGGGCTGTCTCTCATTATTTTTATTTTATAATTAATCATTAACTGTTGCCCTTTATAAAATAAAAATCAGGCACAGCAGCTGGGTAATTTGCCTTTGAAAAGCTGCTTCTGTGCACACAGCATGCCTTTCTTCTTGTCACTAATAATATCACAAAGACATAAGGAGGGAAGATGCTACATTGACATCATGTCACGTCCAGTACAAATGAAAGTGCCATAAACATTTGAAAAACATGTGAATAGGAAGAGCTGCATTGGCAAATGCTTCCTCTGGGCCATCATGAAGGATGATGTCTGGTACGTGGTTAGTGTGCACAGACAGATGTTCAGGAAATATTTCTGTGGAACCATCGAGCTGTTTTTTAAATTTCTCTATGCAAGTCACCTATTTGCCTCCATATTTTTCCTATTTTTCTTCTTCAAAGAGCAATTGAAAGAGAGGTGGAATGCATTAGTGGATACACAAGTTCAGTAAGCTGCGCCCAGCAGGGGCTGGGAGCGGGTGCTTAATGCAAGAGAGACTGAAAATTTGTGTAGCCCTGCTGCAGCCCCCTTCCAGATCTCACTGGGAAGATTTTGAAGCCTGCTCTTGGGCATGGACAAAGAAACCAGTCCCTGATACTCTCTCATAGGTCTGGCAGTCGATACTGGAGGTCTCACCTGCCTTGTTGCTCTGCACCTGCTGCTCAGGGCAGGGAAAGCGGCAGAGCCACCCTCATTTCTGGGGGTTGGCACAAATAGGGGGCTGAGGAATTACAGAGAGTGGGATTTTGAGTCCCTCCTTCACTGTGTGTTCACAAGATACCTGTGTCCTCCTGCTGCCTCATCCTTGGTTTGTTATAACTTGCCCTGCTCAACTGTTTCCTTTAGATACATTTGACACACGAGTGCTTGCGAGGGCAGAGAGGCAGAGAAAACTCAGTTTATTCCTAATAGTCCATCTGCACACACACAAAATCCTGGAAGTGTGTAATCTATTTTTAAAATAGCCTAGTCTATCTCTCTGAATACTTTTTATATTGTTAAATAAGTTTAAAGTGTGATTGATGATCTCCAGATCCAAATCTGGGTTTCTAAACTATCCAGCTGCATCTACAACCCTGTGGTGAGAGCACCCTGTCATCAAATGCCACATCTTTTCAAGGCAGCTCATCTATTTCTAAAGCTCTCCTTAGTAATTAAATGACTTTATCACTATTATAACAAATGTCACTCACACTGTTAATGAAAGCATTAGGATAGTGTTTCAGCTAAGAGCTCAGCAGGGGATGTTAGTATATTTTGGATTCTATATTTTGAAATTTTTACCTCTTTTTTTTTTTTCAATTGGAAGCCTAATTTGAATATAGAATATGTAGGGTTTAAACAGTTGTTTAGCATTTGAATATTTCTTTGTTTTCCCTGCAGTGGCCCTTTCACACCTGTGCTTAACACAAACAGTGCAAACGTCAGTAATATATTAAGAAGATGGATGGAGAGATGTAGAACATTAATATATGGTGGTGGTGGCAAGCTTGACAACTGTCAACTTTGCCTGTATGCATTTATCTGGTGCTCTGTATTATTTATTCATCTGAAACACTTTTGCAAATGAAGCAGATGAAAGGGAATGTTAGGTAAATTAAGCCTGCTTAGGGCAACTAGAGATCAGAACAGGATAAAATAGAAGTAGGAATAGAGCACCTGGGCATTGGTGGCTGCTTCCATATGTGAAGTGTTTCCCTTAAAAACATGACTCGAATTATTCAAGAGTCACTAACATCTCTAGCCCCAAAGCATCTTTAGTTTATTCTTCTGAATGTGCACATAATAAATATTTTATAGTTTAAAGTCTGAGTCTTCAAATGATTGAAGGAGGCAAAGGGAGAAAAAAATTCAGATAAGAAAGTGAGCAAAGAAGGCGGCACCTAAAGAGAAGGAAAGGTGCATCCCAGATACATTTATTGCACCAACCCCACATTGGGAGAATGGGAAAATGCAGTCCAGCTGAGGACATTTAGGCTGAGCATAACTGGGGGCAGATGGTGACTAAGTATTGTTGTGTGTCTTTTCAGACTGAGCTAGGCTACATAGTAAAACTATTTAAATTTTCTCATCTCCTTGTGTGTGAATTGTATTGGATTTCATGTAGCTTAGCTCACAGCCATGGAATTGTTTGGGGTATCCATAATTTTCAGCTGCTTCTGGGAGCTGAGCTGGTGCCATTGCTGCTAGATGTTGCATGAAGGATGGTGAGTTGACCTCTATCTGCGTAGCTTGGTGCTGTAAAGTGTTCTTACCACTGTGATTTGCATTCCCCTTGCTCAATTTTATCCCTGTTCCATGGTAGCAAATGGCCTGGGAAACCTGGGTAGAGCTGTATTAATCATAACAGTCAAGGGTTCGGGCTTGAAAAATCAACATAAAGTGCATCAAGCAGGATTTCTTTTTAAATGGCTGGTTAACTAAGTCGATTAAGGGCTCCTCTACTTATTATTTTGCTGGTTCATTTCTTTGGGCAGCAGGAGTTCAGGCACTATACAGCACACAAGTGATGGGAGTTTGATTTGTTCTCATCTTTTCTGTCCTCGCTTACCACGTTCAGACCCAGTTGCTCTTCACGGAGCAGTGCTGTCTTAGGAATCGATCAGTGACTCTACAGACTCTCTGTAGATGATTTGGTTTGATTATTGATATGGTTAAATCAACAGGAATATATTGCATAGTCACAAAGCTCAAAGCATAAACGAGCTTCTTTATTTGAGTGCTTGCTTCTTTTTTTACAGAAAATCAAGCAAGCCTTTGCTGAGACATTGCTGACTACAGGTAATAATGGCACTTTTAGAATCAGAAGTCTGTAGTTACAGCTCTCTCTCAGGGTATGGGTGCACTGTTTTTCCTCAGCATTTTGCTCTTAACACCTGTGGAGACAGGGAACCCTGTCAGAAATATGTGAACTAGTTTCAAAAGGGTTGTTTCTCTCTGGTTTTGATGGGACCCCCACAGGTTATACAAAATATGTGAATATTTATTAGAATGAATGAACACCTGTAGTGAGAGGGACCTACTGACACAAGGGGAAGATCTGGATTCCAGTTGCTGCTTGAACTAATACTTAACTAAATGATAGAGTAGAAAATGTTGATGCATTTCTTTGAGCTCAGTTATAAGAGACTATTTTACTACTCTGCTGTTCCTCCCTCTCATCGCTGAGTGTGTTAGTGGAGCTGTGCTGCCTTTGTTTGCAGTGGTTGCTCCCAAGGAGCAGTGGGTTCAGTGATGCTGAAGGGGTGACTTCTGGCAGCAGAACTGGCAGTGGTGCCATTACAAACCGAGCAGCCACGGTGCTGTGAGATGAGTGTATGTTTTTCATGCTGCTTGACCAACTTCAACCTACTGTAAATGCACCCCCAACATTGTTTGCTTTGTGGTTGTGGGAGTTACTTGAGTCTGACATGAGAGCAATGCAAATCTACGCAATGTTGTCTTGGAGAGCAGATCAGTGCACACTGGGAAATTAGCAGATTCCCCTCGTGCTCCAGGACAAATGAAGGCAATGATATTAATCTCCTTACCTTTCAGAGAGTGTCACTCATCCTTCATCAGCAATTTTAGGCTGCAAGATAGATGCTGTCATTTCAGTAATTGTATTAGCTTGGTTATTCTTCTGTACATTAACCAAATTCATCACTCAGTTTACTCAGAAGAATAGCGACCAGCCTTAGCAAGGTACACTCATGAACACAAACGATATTTACTTGTTTTCTTTTGTTTATTAACTACTTACTGTGTACTTCTTGGTGCAATTTTTATCCTTGAGACGGTGCCTTCATTGAGATACATGAGAACAAATATCTGTAGGGAAATAGAAGTCCTCTAAATACTAGTGATGTTACAAAAGATAATTAAAGCTGCCAAGTAACAACAAGGAATAATTTCCAGAAATCGGATGTCGGTGGTTCAAAAAGTTCCAACTCTGTGTTCCATTTTTCCCCACTCACTAGAAAGTGACAAAACCTGAACTATTATTCCAATAATCGTCTTGTTTATTGTTGTTTGTAAAAGGGCTTCTGGCTAAATGTTCATTACCTTTTTTTCATGTCTCATCTAGTATAGATCATTGCTTTATGGATGCACTAAATTAAATGACCCATTTCAAACCTTTGAAGGCTACGTAAAAAGCCGTCATATGATGCAAAAATGCTATATATGCTGTATGCAACAAAAGCAGGTTTCCTATTGTTTTCCTTTGAGGGAGAATGGCAATATAATAAATTGTGACTGGCGACATTTCCCCATACTCCCATCTATCTGTAACACACTTACTTAAAGGCTGTGTTGGCCATATCCATTCATCTTTTCTCCTGGGTCAATTATGCTGTTTGCATTCAAATCAATCCCTTAATCAAGCCGTTGATATCCCGTTGATAATTGCAGCAGTGCCAGGGAGATATTTGTCATAGAAATGTAATGAAGGCCCTCTGTTGCAGTGCAGCAGAGTCTGATATTGCCCTGCCCCAGCGGACCATTTCTGTGTCTGTGTGGAGTTCACGTTCCTCCTCACCAGTTTCAGACCCAGGCGCGCTCAGATCTCACTGCTGGGGTGGGATGGGGCAGCATTACAACCTTCAGACCACCATCTTCAGGGTCTCCAGGTTGTCTCTTGACACTGCTGATTTCAGAAACCTGCTTCTTGCTGCAAGGGGTGATCTGTGCAATCAGTGAGAATACTGTTTGTGGATGGTAGTGTGAGGCTGTGAAGAGGTAGGGATTATGAAGAGAAATAATAACTTCTATTAGATTAAAATACATAGCTGGGGAAAGCCCAGTCATATTTTGATCACTAACACATTTCCTGTCTGAAACAGAAACAGCAAGCTTTAATTTGAAGGTAATACTTAAATATTTTAATTCCTTTACATGAGAGATGAACTCAGGTTTTTCCTTTCTGGTAAAACTGTTTTAAAATCTTGGTGGTTTTATTTTTGTTTGCATTAGGGTTTGGGTTTTTTTTTAAAAAGCATTTGTAGTAGCTACCTCTTGTTTAACCTGCTATGAGATTCTAACAAAAAGAAGTTTAGATCCCTCCTTGGCCAACAAAGGTCAAGGCCAGTGAATTTTAGTTCCTTATAAGGGAATTCAGCAATGCTATTCAGTATTTCAGCTAATGCCATTATGTGTCTAGATTCCTTAGTGTCCTTTCAGAATTTTCCCCCTGCAGCTTAAATACTGAACATTGTATGTCAAGTTGTCCCTAATTAAAAACCATCATTGTAGATAACTACTGTCCTGGGAAAGAAAAAAACCCACATTTTCATCGTAGAAAACCAAGTAGTCCAATTCTACAAAGGGAATATGGTTCCTCAAAACATGCTGCCATGTGCAACATCAGAACACAATCTTAAATGGACGTGATGAGACCATGCTCACGGATGTTAATTCAAAAGAAATGAACATTGAAAAAATTTATTTTTGATGATTCAGGTTATTAGCACATATTCTCTGTGCAGCCAAGCCTAAAACAAAACTGTATTGAAGTTTTCATACATCATTTAGCCAGGGTTCTTTGAACTGCCATTCAGCTCAGCAATGTTCCCAAAATGCCTCAATTCCAATTTCACTTTATATTTCAATTCACCAGCCTTCACCCTCCTTCCCCCCTGCCATGTATTCTCTGGGGATCCTAAACAATCTACAAAAATGCCATTTTATTGCCCAGGTAATAGTGTTATTTGAGGCTTCAGATTGTTTAGGCGCATCCCAAGTGAAATACTTTGCAAGCACTGAAACTTTGAAATTGTGGTAAGATGAAAGGCAGGGTCCTTGCTGCTTCTGTTCCAGACTGAGGCTGAAATTCTGATGGGTTTTGACTTTCCTGACACTATCTGGGTTTTGATTTGTCCAAGTAGCCCAAATTTAAACACAATTCCAGGTTAGATATATACATGCAAGATCTCTGCTGGTCCAGCTCTAATAAAGGGTCTCATTAAATACCTGTTCACGTATATCTTTATGGCAAACACAGGAAAAATGCTAATTCCCTTGACAACCTTTTATGACAATTATGGTATCAAGTAGAAAACCTGGATGTTGATGTGACAACAGGGCCTGGCTTTTTTAATCCATTGGGACAGTTTGGAACTGTCTTACTGACAGGGTTTTTTCCTACCTTTTTTGTCATAAATCAGGTCATGAGCAATGTCTGTGTTACTAACACATAACTCACACTTGTTAAGAATATCTGTTTTTAAGATTTCTGGGCAGAGAAACTAACTGGTAATCATTAGTTCCTACCGATGGTCAGGGTTTTGTAATGCCAATTTGTAACATGTTTGTGGGTAGCATATATAAGGAACTGGGAATGATAACATTGTTTTAATTCATTATTGACCTCCTTTTGTGGTGACACTCCTAGAATAATTTGTGAATACTTTCATTTCTGAAGTGTGTTATCTTGCTGTTAAAGCAAAATAAATACCATGCCACCAAATATTGGCTGGGTCCAGGAAGCAAATCGAGACAGAAAATGTTAGCACACGATTTGATTCCTGGAAAAACAGAACAGCAGGGCTTTCTTTATTACACTCAAATAAGAGCCCCCTTGCTGCCTGAAGGGAATGACCAGAGAGTTCCACATGAAAATGATACCAAATAAGTGATAAATAAATAGATTTTGAAAGGGAGTAAGTATGTAAGTAACTTAAAGTTGCTTAAGTTTAGGTAACTTATTCTTCAGGTACTTAAATATTGGGAAGCATTGGCAGGATGATAATGAGGTGTGTTTTTCAATTCAGGAAAGTGCAGTAAACCAAGTTCCAAGAGAATTATCTCTTTAAAAAACATTGCATTGTACTGTTCTCAGCTAGTTCATGATGCTTAATCCAGGATAAATTGTGATTTTATACCTTAGTACTTACTTATCATCGATTATTCATGTCATACCTGGGATTAAACTCTGCCTGCACTATAAATAACATGTGCACTCATGCAAAGACACTGTAGGTGATTAGCAACAACTTAGAAATCACATTGTAATAAACCTCTTTAAAATTGGTATCAGCAAAACAACTCAGCTGAACCGATTGCTTATAAACAGCAGCCCTTTACTCTCTTTAACCTGTACCACTGCAGTGATTAACTTTGGCTCATCCCTGTCTACCACCAATAGAATAAAAAAAGTGGCAAACAAGATGATCATTTGGAGGGTATTCCCACTTCCTCCATTTAAGTCCATTACACCTGGCTGTTATCTGCTACCAGAGACAGCATCCTGGACAGACTTTTGCTGTGGTTTAGGACAGCCATTCTTATATTCACAGAAGCAAGACTAGAGCCCCTGTCCTGCTCAAGTCTCTCAGATCTCCTGCAGAAAGTAATCCCAGCAGACAGAGACACCAGAAATGTGAGGTGGCTGGGAAAAGTTCTGATGAGAGAACGAGTAACTGTAAGGGATTTTGAGAAAACAGAGCCATGCAATTTCTTGATTTTTATTTATTTGTACACAAGGACATGCCTGTGGTTAGGGAAGGCCTGACACAGAGGTGTTTCTCAGTTATATTGCAACAAGTTGTACACAGTAAGAGTATTTTGGATTTGAGAAGAGTTATGACCTCTTTAACACCAGGAGGGAGGCAGTTACACCGAGTGGACATCGGATTGCTTTGTGCTGACTTCTTGTATCAGATCTCAGCTCACCCCTGAGGGAGGTGATGGCTGGTGCCTCTTTCAGATATCCAGTCCTCTCTGGGTCAGTGGTAATGTGGAGCAGCCAGCTCATGCTGAAATCATGCTGTTTTTCCATAGGGAAAACTCCTTTTTGCTTACCTGAGGTATTAGCTCCTTTCCCTATGGCTGGGAGGGATATTGCGATACCTTTCAGTAAATGTTAACTATCACAAATAATTAATATCAAGCACAGTGGAGAGCACCTGGGGGAAAATGAACTCTATGAAGGTATGAAATGCTTCTGTAACGTGATAGGTAAAGACCTCCCCTGAATAATGAACAGGAGAAGAGCAGTTCATGCTGCAGTATCCATGGGTCATTCTTTCCTTTAGAAAATATAAGGTTACCATGTCTTAGAGGTAACTGCTGAGTGGCTTTTGTGTTTCTCAATATAGCAGGTCTATCTTCAAGGAAAGTCCATTATTTGATGAGCCCTTTGTCTACAGAAAAGATAGCCTAACATATTTAAATGGAGTAACCCAATGTTCCCACATTTTCCATACTAATCTAGTATTAGGAATCTCACAGGAAGTGCTGACAAATGCAGAGCAAATAGGCAGTCTTTGAAGTAAAACTATGTAGTATTAGGTATGTTACAATTCATTTCAAAGGACAGATTTCTGTTCCAAAGCTGTGTTTGCTTCTGAAGATACTCTGTAAGGTTATGGCCAAAGAAGGTTTCTGCTCACTGTGGAAGCTCCTGGGTTTGATTTAGCAGTGACATCTCCCCAAAAAAAGCCATTCAGTAAAAACTAAGCCCCTTCTTTCACTCCACTCTTCCAGAGGCACCGGGCGAGGGTGGGTTTGATTCCTGTGAGAGAGGAATGTGCACATTCATGGGGGTGACTTCAGTTCCACCTTCTGAAGACATACCCCATCTACTCACATCAATCCCAAGCCTCCACTGCAGTTTGCAACTGGCTTGTTCTCCCATTCAAATAGTAATTTGCCTCCTTAAAACCAAACCCAGGTGCCTTTCTTTCATTTTGCCTTTCCCCTGTGTCCAGCAGGCGGTGGGGTGGAGGTGGGCTGTGAGGGCCATTTCAGCCTGTCCTAGGAAACTGCCGTGTCCCAGGACCAAGGTAAACGTGGGCTGGATGCCCCAGCTGCAGGCAGTTGAAATAAATGAGGCTCAGCCAGACAGTGCAGAGACAACCAGACAGGAGAAAGAGGAGAGATATCCCTAGTCTGTACAGGCTGTTTTTTCCAGCTCAGCAAAGGAAATGGTCCCTTTTTCTGAACAGCACTTCTGTGACTAACACTGGGAGAGGCTGAGGCTATTAACAGCTCAGGGAACTGGAGGTGGATATCGGGCAAGCACCAATCCATCTGTTCGGGCAAACGGTTCTCCTCCAAACATAACTCCTCCATTAGCCCC
The DNA here is from genome assembly GCF_001715985.3 of Manacus vitellinus. Taxonomy (NCBI): domain Eukaryota; kingdom Metazoa; phylum Chordata; class Aves; order Passeriformes; family Pipridae; genus Manacus; species Manacus vitellinus. The sequence goes on from NW_021940749.1 coordinate 2,181,089, forward strand.
ACTAGCTCGATCCTCCTCCTTTCCCTTTCCTGCCCATAGTGGCAGAGATGCTCAAGGTGCTGGCTGAGACACTCTGGCAGCCTCAGGCCACCTCTGCAGGCCCAGGGGATGACTGATGTCAGCTGTAACCTGCTGTGAGGAAACAGAATTGCTGCCTTGCCCAGAGCTGGCGTGATCTGTGGCTGGGACTCTCGGCAGTGATCAGTGGGGGCAATATTATTACCATGTCCACAGTAAGAAAATGAGGTCCTGATGGGCTGTGCTGTACAGCTCCCTGCTCAACATAGCTGTGATTCATTGGCTCTGTATGAATGAGCTGCAGGGGCTCCTGAGCCTGGGAGAGATCACATGATTTATTTAGTGGAAGTCTCGTGTGCCCTGTAAATGCTCATATATCTGGACACAGGCACTGACTCGATTCTGGGGAGTTTTTAATACATCCAGATTAAAACAGAGTTCGAGTTAACTGGGCATACTGAGAAGTGCTCTACCATACATAGCATTATCCATTTATTCTGTGGTTTTGGTGTGATTTTGGGACTTACAGCAAACCCAGGAGTGTCTTTGCAGCACATGGTCTAAAACCCAGCGATTTTTCTGCAGGCTGTGATTCTTTGCATTAGCTTTGTGAAGGTCTCACTCAGGACAGCAAAGGGCTAGAAATTGTGTTTGCTTCTGATTGTATCAAACCTAGGTCTGATTCTTTCACCCACACAGCAGCAACACCCCTTTATATGGAAACCCTCTAACATGTAGGTACTTAGGCCATATTCTCCATCCCAATACAGCAGATCTGCAGCCAGTGTTACAAAGTGCCTGATGAGAGAAAACAGGTTCCTGCTCATTGTATTTCATGTTGTTTGAAATCTTTCTCAGTTCCCTAGTGAGAAATCACTTTCATAGCAAAAGAGAGTGTGAGTGGTCTGTGGGGGTGCTGGAGATCAAAAAACCTTGGCATTTCTATTTCTAGCAAAGCCATTATCTTGAAGACTAGTGAAGGGAGAGAGGTGGAAAACAGCACAGATGTGGTTTCTTTTCCTGAGACTGGATTAATAAGAAAATTAATTATTTTTGCTTTCAAGATTGTCTTCATCATCCCAAGGGTAACTCAGTGTTCTTGAGGTACATTTAGTTATTTCTCCTTTCATCCCACATGTGCATCACTGATGGACATATCTGGACATCCATCCACCTGCAGCAGCAGTGGTGAGAAGTTTCAGTAGAAGCATCCCACCAAACACACAGATGAGCCACCTTTCTCTTATAAAAACCTCATTTACAGCTTGGGAAAAATGAACTGGCACAGTTAATCCATAGACAACTGTTTAGGGAAGACACTGTGAGGATGTGCTTCTGTTTAGTCTGAATCTTTGCTCCTGCAGGTGTTGGAATATTTGCAGTGACTGTGTTTCCCTACAGGGTGCATGCTATGAACCCCATTTTTTTTTGTTAAAATCGGGAATATGTAGGCTTGAATAAAGCCAGTCATACTCTGAAATATATTCTGGTTGGTTTTACTTAAATATTTATTTTTGCTATAAAGCTTTCATTGAAATAAAACAGCCAGGCCCAAGGAAGTCCTTGGTTCTTGTTGCATTTTGTGCCGAGCAGCAGATTTACGTTTGCTGTTAGCTTTGCTTTCTGGTTCACCCGAGCTGAAGGTGGGGTCTGAAAGCTCCAGGGCCCAGCTGCCCTCACTTTGGCAGCTTCCCCAGCTGGAGCAGTGGCACAGCCTGATGTTATCCAACATGGAGGTTTTGCAAGAGGCAGCAGCGCAGCAAGCAGGGAGGAACTGGCAGAAGGATGGAAGAGCTCATGACATTTGGGTAGGTGTTGCTGCTGTTTCTCCACGCTGTTTTCTTTTGCTTTAAAGATGTGGGCATGTGTAGTATTTGGGAAAGTGAAGAACAGTTACCAGGCCTTCTGCTGATGCATCCCCATTGGAATCAATCCCCCACTCTCAGTCTTACTTTGTGCCCAGATAAATCCCCCGGCTGCTAAATTTCTCTGGAGCAACAGTGACACCTTGTGGGTTCATTTTAGCTGTGCTCCATATGGAAATGTTCGTTCCCATCTTCTGTGCTTGCATGGAAACCAGCAGTCGGAATTCAGGCGGCATCCATGGCCATCTGCTCAGCACAGCCCCGGACCTGACAGCACAATAACTGATGGATGGCAGAACTGCTCACAAAGTAGGATGCCAAGGGCTTGTGTGGAAATTCAGTTAGCAGGATCATATTATTGGGAAATAGTATTTTAATTGGAGACTGACTGGTAATTGGATATTACACATATTTCATTAGAAGACACATAGAAAGTGTGGTTCTACACGGACAACAGGATGCTGAGGTATTTGTTAACACACGGGATTTTGAAGATGAAAGTGTCCTCGTTTTAATTGGTGAGAATGCAATTAGGTTAACGTGTTTCAGGTCCCCCTTCCCATCATGGTAACACCCTTTTTTATTTTGGTTTTCATCTCTGAGCACAACTTTTGCTACTGTGTTTGTCCGTCTGCTTGCAAGACTTTATTCTGTTCAGACCTACTTTTTTTCCCTGGCATATTGAATTTGTTGTTCCAGAGGATTTTTCATTCCAGCTGGGCTTCAGTTATTCTCGGATTCCCCCAGGGCTCCATTTTGAGTCCTACTGTGATTTGCATTTGTAGACTTTCAATGAGTAAACATTAGAGCTCCTCAAACTCTGTACTGTCACATCCTTTCCGATGGCACTCAGCTCCTGCTGATCTTGGGAAAAAAGCATGATGCTTTGCATAATATTCTGCATGACATTCAATTATGGAGATCTTCACATTTAAAAAAACCTGGAATCGAGAGAAGAGCGATCTGCTATTAATTAGCTGTCTGAGGCCCTGGACTCATGTTGATAGTAATGGTTCCCCTTAGCTATGGTTTTATTAATCCATAGGAAAACATGCCATTATGGATATCAAAAATTCATTTCAAAAGAATACTGCCAGCTTGAAAAATGGAATTCAGTCTTTTTAATTTATTACTCTTTTAACAGAACAATTTGGAATAACAAGTTCTAGATTTAAAGTACTTATTTCCAGCAAACTTGAAGATGGCATCTTTATGTTAGCATATATTTGTGCACACAAGCACTGGAATGACAGCTTAAGAGAGCTTTGAAATCTCTGTTATTGAACATACTGGCACAAACTTTGGGAATAGGTGAGGTTTCTAAAGATGAGCCACCCAAGCTGATGGTTAAGGTCCTTTCCACCTATTTTTTCCCAATATGTGCCTACTCAGACCTACACATGAAAACATGCCCACATTTGCACATACATACAAATTTTAATGGGTTTTTGAAAATGAATGTTGGCACCACAGATCTCCTTATCTGCTCTTCTTTCTCATCTCTTTGCATCATCCTCATTTTAAAATCCAGTCCCTCTCTTGCCATAAATACAATCTATTGCCCTGGATTAAGGACTGTACCTTGTACCTGGCAGTGTTTCCTTCCAGGCTTTCCATGGTGGATGGCCAATATACTGGTTTTTTGCCCATGCCCTCAAAGAGAGAACCATGATTTTCAGTACCACCACACATTGTCTCTCTTGTAAAATCAGTGACATCTACAGGGATTTTTTTCTTGGAATCATAGCTTTAAAAGTGAAAAGTAGAAAATAGAGCCCACAACCCAATAATCTACTTATCTTGTGCAGTGGTAATTCATCACAGTGCCATCTATTTAGAAACATTATAAATCAAATGCCTTCCCTGTACCTATAATGATGTCTATAGCAGATTGGTGGGGTTTAATTTATTAAAAAGAAATTAAGGGAGATAACAATCCAGCAATCTATCAGTTTCAAAACTACATTCTGTTGGACATTAGACATCAATTAATAAAATCATACAGGTGCAGTCTGTCATTACTATAATACATTTTTTAGTGCAATCAATGTTTCCACTTTATAAATTTCTAAGGATTGTGAATTCTGTTCTTTGAGCCATATGTGCATGTTATCAGGGCAAGGGGATTCATGTCAGAGCAAAATATATTGCTACATTATCCCTTAGAATTTATCCTACTTTCTTTGAAGGAACGTTATTTTTACCCACAATGCAACTATGGGGTTTTTTTTCCCAGATTATTCTGGCCTTGTTAGTGTGTATTCACTGATTTTCCCACCTGCACTTTTGTATGGCTACTAAATCAAGCACATAATTATATTGCTGGTGTTTATTAGGTGTAGGAGTATCCTTAATCTGCTGGATGTTTTCCATGGGAAGGTAGTTACTTATATAGGTTATACCCAAGAGTTACTGATTTGCAGCCAAAAATGCTTAAATACATTTACTCTCATTAATACTCATATCGTGTGAGTTACAAAGACAGAAGTAGGTTCTGAAAATTATTCTCTAAGTGTTTTTAGGTCTTGTCCTTTCTTTCCTTCAATGGTTTAAGTATGTCATGTAGGAGAACCTTCTTCCAAGGGAGACAGAAGGCAGTTCCTCCAGAAACCCTGTGGGCAGAACAGCATCTTGTCCATAGCTCTGCCCACACAGCAGGGCTCAAACCAGTCCTTTCTCCGGCATGAGAGATCCACCTTCTAGATGTTTCCATCCTTTAAATTGTCATCCAAGAAATGTCTTCAGTTAAAATGGAACAAAATTATGAGGAAAGATATTGCCATGTGCTTGCAGTTTCTCTTGAAGGTCTGTCCAGCTGGCAAAGTTTCGCTATCTTTGGAGTGATTAGTGCCTTAAACTTCAATTATTTATTTCATTTAAGTGATTTTTAATGACTTAAAAGCTAACAGGAAAATTCAAATAACTTTTCTTAAGAGTTACACTGCTGTGATTCACGGAAATCTCAGTATACATATTTTTTTCAACAAGTCTCACACTCTCACCTCCCCATATTCTAAACTTTGTAATATATGGTGTTGAGGCAGTTTTAACATATTTTACCCTGGAATTCAGGGAAGTTTGGGGATTTGCCTGATGTAGCTGAGAAAACAACTTCCACCTACATGGAAAATGTAGCGAATTAACACAGCTCTTGGCATTTAAAAGGAAAAAAGAGACTGACAGTTATGTCCGGAAGACCTTCTTAAGGCTCCCTAATAATTTTCCTGGTTTTCAAAAAATGCAAAGGCCTTGACAGGTAGTGAGGGATGACATTTAACAAAGTGATGGGAAGCGGTAGAGAACCTGAGAGCTCTGAGACACAAACGGTGATTGCATCTAACTACATGCTTGGAGAAAAGAGAGCCGCCCTGTTCATGTCATCTTCTTAAATAGGCCAGCAATTTGAAACTGAGTGACAGCATTTTCTTATGACAAACTTTAGGACCCCGCATCACATCTTGATCAAAGGCAATCCTAAAGTGCTTTTGTTCCAAAATAGCAGCTCTAGCAAGAGGGCAGCAGCAGTGACATTTTCCAGGGTGAGGTGGCCTTGTGCACAGTGCACAAAGATGGGCTAAAAAAGAGGGAGAGCAGCCCCTCCTTCCCCAATAAATCCTTGTGGACATAATACCTGGAAAATCAGGAAGTAATTTTCAACAATAACAGCTGTAAACTTCTCAGAAGAAAATGTACATAGTTTTGCTGTGTTTGAAAGGATAAGAGTGTCTCTTGATGTAACTTTCTGGGGGGATGAGGTTGGTGGGTTTTTTTCTCTTTTAAATAAAGATGTGGCATTTAAATAATGGCAAGTAGGAGGCATTGCTGTGTACTTTTCCGTGTGTGCCAGCTTGTATCTGTTTCGGGGAGGAGAGTGGGAAAGGCGTCTCTTTAGTCTGGCATTGCAGGCAGTGCTCTAAACTGGGAGGAACAGGGCTCATTATAGCAGGGAATGGAAGCAGACAGGGATGTACCTGTGAAGGGTGGGCGTCCTCTCCCCAACAGAAACAAGTGGCAGTTTTTCACAGTTGCCTCATCTTCTTTGCAAGTGCTTTTTTGGGGAAATGAAAAGTGAAAAGCAGCCTCCAGATTGATGCATCTTCGGCATTTACAATAGAAAAGACAGCGGGTGGGACAAATCCTGCACGTCACCCTTGGTGAATTATTCCTCTGCAGCTTGGCCATGCAGGCAGAAATGGCAAGATGTGTCTGCAGTGTCACCAGAGACACTGTTGTTCCCCTTCAGGTGGTGGAACCACAGCAGTTAAATGTGACACTGCTTGGTGAGGATAGACAGTAGCTTGGAAGGTTTGCAAGGGATTGTGCAGGTGTTGGTGGTACTGCCTGTAGAATGGGGCAGAAATACAGACCAGGCTTCGAAGAGTTGTGACAGTCAATGTTTATCCTGAAATAGCTGTTACTAGTTTATTCCCGTTTTCTGGCAGAGGATTGGAATCCGCGCTATGTAAGCTGGAAAATGAGAGGGACAAGTTGTGGATAAAAGCGAGAAATCAAGGGACAGAGATTGTGGAATGTTTCAATTTATTTTTTTGTTTCTTTGGTCATGAGGAAGAACTGATTGGCTTCTGGAGAGAACCCAGGGGGTGCTTTACGGCCTGCTAGCTGAGTACCCAGGAAAAATAACACCACCACCACCACATCACCCCCCATGTATTTGTCAAACACGGGATGCTTTTGACACCGTGTTCCTGATTTAAAGACACAAAAGAAACTAAAAGAGGCAGAGAACTGAGACTGCTGATTGTAGTTCACCTGCAGCCTGGTGCCCTGCAGTCAGTGACCCAGAGATGAAAAACCCTGCTGTGATGTGTGCAGAGCCTTCCTACGGAAATCGTGGAGATCTGGCACTTTTCTGATGCTTGAAATAACTTGTAGGAGTTGTCCACTGACATTTTTTGTTGCTCTTTGCACACAATTATTCCAGTGTATTTAAGTGTATCTTGCACTAAGTGTGATTTTAATTGAATCCCCCTTACAACTCCATGTGGACATTTCAGGAATACACATTTCATCAGACAATTTGACTTCTGATGAGAGAATTTGCAGTGTACAGATAATCTAGGAGTCACTCCTCATGGTAAAATTTGTGTTAAGACTTCCCAGATTTTAAAAATCTATTGAAGCTGAAGTATTATGCTAAAGTTAGCATTACAGTAAGAGCTGTAGTAGGAGCCAAAATCTTAACAAGTATAATATCTATAGCTAAATTCACATCTGATACATTTCCCTTCAAAAGGAGGTGGGGGAAAGGATATTTGTAAAGCCAAAGATTTCTTGGGCAATATTTTTCTGTAAGTCAACATAAAATCAAAATACTTAGTTTGGGCACACCAAATCTGCTGTTCTGGGTGAAGATGTGATGGTTTTGATATGTGGGCTGGTTTTGGCTAGGAAAGAGTTCATTTTCTTCAAAGTAGCTGGCATAGGGCTGTGGCTTGGATTTGTGCTGAAAACTGTTGATAAATCAGGGGTGCTTTCGTTATTGCTGAGCAGTGCACTCACTTTTACTCTTTGATTCTTTCCCCCATCCCACTGGGGGGAATGAATGAGTGTGAGGTTCAGTTGCTGGCTGAGGTTAAACCACAGCACATGTTTAAGGTCTGTCTCTTTCTGCACTTCTGAGAGTTTTATTTATTTATTTATTATGATGTTATGATTTCTGAAGAACTCTCTGGCCTTTCACACCTGACCCCAACCGCAGCAATGCCTTAATGCCATGTGCATCCACTAAAGTGCTCTGACAAAGTCCCTTTTCCCCCTTTATTCACCATTTAAAAGTCCCTCCTGAGCCTCCAGATTCCTTCAGCAGAAGGAAGCTCCTGGGCCTCCTCCCTCCTCCCTCAGTTGGTCCAGAGGAGCCCTGAGCGAGGCATAGATAGCAAGTGGCACCATGGAAAATTCATATGCAGTTTTGAGGCACTCTACAGGCTGGTAGATGAAAAAATAACAATAATCTCTATAGCACAAAACCACAGGGAATATAAGTGAAGATGAGCAGTCTTTTCCTGACTAGTTGGCCTCATTTCCAATTCCTTTTGCTAACTGTTGGTGCAGCCAGTGCCATTCTTTTGAACCTGGTCAGAGATCATCACTTAATCCAGCTTCATTTATTCATTTCACATAATTATGACTGTGGATTATGATGACTTCAGAGTTCAAAGCTGCTTATATTCACTATGATTTGTCTACAACATTACTGAGGGATATATTTTCAAAGATTGAGCTTTTCTAACAGGGTCACTGAGTGGTGTCAAGCTGCACTTAGCAACACAGTAAAGGACTTTTTTTTTTTGGCAAATGCTGGGGGATTGCTGTCACCACACGGTACTGGCAGAAAGAACCAGGAAAGCTGAAATAAGAGAGGCAGGAGCAAACTCCAGTTAAGCACTCAGTGCTGGTGAGAGCCCCGAGCCCCTCTGGGTGTCAGTAACTTGCATGATGCATTGCCTCACGCTGCTGCTTTGACTAAGTAATGCATTATGTACATCTTGGGGGATGTGGTTAGTGTGGTATTTATGCACACAGGTATCTGTGAGAGTCACCTTGAGCACAGCACAGCCTGCACAGAGCAGATAAACAGCATTAGTGCCTGCAGTGAGCGCTCAGGTACTTCACTGCAATCCAGCACCTTGGCTTTACATAAAAAAAGTTATAAATGATGGAAGTTCACTCCTCAATTGGCTTTCTAATGATTCCTCTAGTAAGGAGAAAGAAGTGTAATGTGGGGTCTCATCTAAAATGCATGTTTTTAGACTTCAGCAGCAATAAGTATTTTGGAGACACGTACGTGATCATTTAAACCACTTGAACTCTCCTCACCTGCTTGAAGGGCAGGAAGAGTGAGAAAACAGCAGACAAAACTGGTGCTGATAAATGATATAATGAGTTCTGTGTATAGCTGTAGTGTTACAGCTTTACCATTTTGAGGAAAGAAGGTATAGATAGGTGTGACAGGGTAGCCAAAAGTGTGGTAAACTTCTGTGTAAATAGGCTAAGATGTTTAATTTGGAAAAAGGGATATATGGGAAATACATGTAGGAGTGGAGGGGGGAGAGGGGCTTCTACAGCTCTGCCATAGAAATGTAACCAGGTCTAGTTTTTGTCTGCCTTTTGTTACATGAACCTAGGAGGCATCAAATAAAAATGGTACCAGTATGTGAGTAGCAGAGGGACACAGCCACAGACAGGGCTGCTGCCGCTGCCATCCCTTCGAGCAGTGACCTTCTGGTCTTGACGTGAGCCAGAGCTCGGTGTGACAAAGTGTGGGCAGGCACAGCCCCAGGCATTTGGTCACTGTCCTCATCTTGTCCTTTAATTCTAGAATCTTCTTTACAAAGTAGGCTGAGCATTGGTGGGATGCAGGATGCTCTTGCTGTGGGGCTGGCAGTGGCAGTAAGTGCTTGAGCCCTTCCAAGCTGATCTCTGGCAACAAAATGCACCCAGGCACTGAACAGCACGACAGTTTATTGATCTTGAGCTGAAGTACCTCCATTGTTCCTTCAGCTCCTGAGGCTTTTTGTGAAGTCTTCCATCCAGATAATGAAGAGGTGCAGCCCTCCTGAGCTCATAAAACCTGATGATTTCATGGTATGAATCAAGCCTAGCTTAAGGCTCAGCTTTGCTATTCCAACTTCATTATCGCTACTTGTTTTGGTGTGTGTGTCAACCATCTAATTTTCAGCTACGTTATTCTCAGAGTAGAATCAATACTGGCTTGATCCTGTTTAGCAGAACAAGGGTTAGCTTTTCTGATGAGGATGAAGCAAACAGAGACTTGCCCTTTTATTTTCAAGAGTGAAAACAAGGCAAGTTTGCCTTTGGAAGTGTGGACTTCCTTGTGTTTAGAGCAACTCCCGCTCCTTAGGTTGCTTCTTTTTTTCCTTTCAACATAAAGCAGTATTGCTTCCTGGTGCACAGCACAGAAAATAGAAGAGGCTCACTGGATAAAAGCTGGGTGGTTACCTGCTGCCTTCAGCCTTGCTCTGCAGTGTATTTTCTGTGCAAATACCCTACGAGGGCACCTCAACAAGCTGCTGATGGGAGACATCCTTTTGTCATGGCAATGGTTTGTAAACACCTCACTCCCACTCAGATCAGCAGATTGACTCGTAATTAATGGCCCCAGACAGGATTCAATATTGGCCTAAAATAATTATTACCATCCATCTACTTGTTAAATATGTAATTTTTCAATTCCATGTAGTTCTTTTCTTACTGCTGGTATTAGCCAGCACCCATCAGGCTGCAGCAATTTTCCCTTATTTTTGCTGTATGTGCTCCAGTCCTGTGCATTCCGATGGGGTTGCATTAGGCACTGACATTTAGATCACGTAATTTCTCCTAACAAGGACCAAAGGTAGTTCAGTAGCTGTCAGCCCCACGCTAGTGGAGCACCTTTCATCATCTGTTCTGCTCTCTCCTGAGCCATATTATTAGTGCTGACAAACAAAGAGGCAGGGCTATAATTGTTGATAATGGTGGGCAAGAAAAGGCTGCTTTTCTCCTTCCCAGGAGAGAGCATTTCCCAGACAGAAATACCAATTCTCCCTGTCCTCTCAGGGCCATTGAAGGCTGGAGACGCAGACAAAATGGGCAGGTTTTGTGGCTGAGGCCTGCAGGAATATACACCATTCTGGCCATGATTATTGTTTAACAGGGTATTGTTGGACTCAGTGAGGTAGGGATGTTTTCAAAGGGGCCCATTAAACACCCCCAATAATTGGACTTCTCAGCCTGGACACTATTACACTGGCTTAATGGTGGTGAGCCTCCAGGGAATGCCTGCAACAGCACTGGCATCAAATAGGGAACAGTGCTGAACTAGGCCACAGGGCTAGATCTTAATAGGATGGGGACACCAGCGAGTGGGGTTTGTTCATCTTGGAACACCGTGCTTCGTTTTTATTTCCCTTCAAATCTGCTTTTCTTATTTTTCTCCCCATTTTCGGGTTTGAGTGTGATAGTGCCTGCCTGTTCCTGCAGCACCCGTCCTGCATCCCCCTCTGCACTCCTGCTCCCTCCCATCCCAACATCTCAACTGCTTCCCAGCCTGGGTGGTGCACCGGGGGTGGGGAGTGCAGTGGGCTCTGGGCATCCCCAGGGATCCCAAAGGAGCCGCAGTGAAACGGGCTGCTCCTTCCAAGCAGGGCCTGACATCCCCAGTGCACTCCCACTGCACCAGCGGTGTAGTTTGCCTGGAAAATCTGTCAGGCAAAATTTGTTGGGTTTTTCGCAGCTCTGATTTCTCTATCCCCGAGAGTGTCTTTGCTAAGAGAAAGCATTGATTTTTGCCATCCAGCACACACACGTATGAATATGATTCATTCCACCCCATTCCTCAGAATAACTTTGGTGAGTTGTTATCCCTGCTAAAATGAGCCTTTTCACAGTTCTGTATTTCCACCTAGCACACCCACAATAAAATTACCAGAGGTGAAATAAACTTTCCTTGGCTTGAGAAGAAATTTTATGTTGTTGTAGGGGACTCTTTCTGAAGAAATAATAGTTATCTTTATACCACATTAATTTATATGTAAACCTAGCACCATATTTATTTGGGGTCAATACAGGGTCAACAGAAACAAGCACAAGCAGTTGGAAACAAAGGTCCACTCGTACCATTACACTACATTAAAGTTAAAAGTATCTATTAAAGGTCAGATTCCACCACACTAACTAACTAAAAGTTTCAAAATCTGGCTAAAAAAATAAGCCCCCATTCAAAAGTAAATGCTAAGATCGAAATGTTTCTTAGCATTAGGATTTTCTCAAGTACCTACTCAGTCAACTTTTGTTAATAGATTGAAGGGCAACGTTTCAGGAACCATTTTTAAAGTGTACATATTTTATGTGTTAAATTGGTGAACAGGGCATGGGCTGCTGAAGAAATCCTATAATATTGATTGTATGCTGCAGACCTGAGTTGTCATTTTGTCTTATTGCAATGTCTCTTATTCTTTCAGTTCAGTTAAACCTGCAAACAATTCAGCCTTTAGAGCTTTAATATTTTCAAAGAGACATTCATGTCCAGAAGATGTCTTAGGGTGTTTGTTCCGTCAGGCTGGGTTTGATATTCCTATTAAAAAATATATATGGCTCACTTGATGAGAAAATCTTCTTCAGAGAGAAGGATTTTTCTTCAGCTTAAAAATCTGAAATATAGCATTGAGTATAAAAAAGTGAAGAGGCAAGTCTTGAAGCAAGGGATAGAAAAGAAAAATGATTGTGAACTTGTTCTACTGAAACTATTTGGATTTATTAGGAAAAGGCTAAATCCTTTGCTAGTAAGCTAATTAGAATTATTTATTATGTTGAGGGATTTTTGTGGGAAATCTGAAAAAACAACTTGAAGAAGGAAACTTACTTTGAAAGCTGCAATCATAAATATTTCTCTTTTTTTGACCAAGTAATGAAGAGGTAAACAGACAGGAGTGTGATGACTTTAGGTCTTACATTTTACCAGAGCAGGTTATGCTTTAGCTTATAAATAATCATGGTCAAACTCTGGCTGGTTTTGTTCTGGGCGAGGCTGGGCAGGCACTGGTAGCAAAATACAGAGAGTGGTAGGAAAACACAGCGTGGATAAAGTCCCGGGCACTGGAAGGGAGGACAGGGGTGTTGCTGTTGGCACGCTGCCAACTGAATGTGTATACATTCACAAAGTGTGAATGAGTGTAAACACAAGTTCTTGCACTGCACTTTGTCTTTAAAAAAAACCTTGATGCAAGTTTTTCCTTCATGTTATAATAATTTTCCTCTTAAATCCGGCGGCTGCTCTGTCAATATTTTTGTTTGATGCTACTACCCACAAAAGAAATGTTCTCTAGATTCAGATTTGGAAGAGAAATATATGCCCTATTCTAAATTATTTTTGAAAAAGCTGCAGTTATCACAGAATTAAAAAGCAGGGGCCTAGGACACTGCTGTTGCAGTGGTACATGGGAGGAACCCAAGTAAATAGGAAATGGGCAGGTTATTCTTCCAGCTGTTGAGAACTCTGGTGCCAGATTTTGAGTGGTGATGTGACTGAAGCACTTTGAAGGGGAAAAGGTTACCTGTCTCTAAATAAATGCCATATTGCTGCAGTGATGATCTTCATCTCACCACTGTGATACACTGAGGGTGGAGGTACCTCCTCTGTTTGATGGACATTTCCTGCTCAGAAAACTCCATCCCACATCTCCTGTGCTGGGCACAGCCCAGAGCAGGGGTGGCAGGCAGAGACATGGGGAAGGATTATGGACTTTAGTGACACAGCATTCACCAAGAAGCATAACCAGTGGCAGAAATTGCTGATCTGTTGGAATTATTTGTCAGCAGCTCAGGCCTTCACCAGAGATATGAATTTGGGTATAGGTGAAAAACAAACCTCGTGTTTTTTGTGTTACAGGAATTCATAGCTAGGCCTGAGCTGAGGGCTGACTTTCTCCAGGACTGGGGCTCATATTTTATTCCTGGGCAGAGGATTGTCTTTGGGGCACGGTTTGGGTGGATGAGCAGGTCTGTGATTGGTGCTTGTGAGACAGGCCTTCAATTTTCAGATTTGTCATTGAATTTCAGTGTGATTCTGAACCGGTTCTGTATGAGCTTTATCGATATAAGGCTTGATCATCCGAAGTAGGAAACAGTAAATGATCATTCAGCAAATTTGGAAGATGGGTGCAATTACTCAGAAAGACAAAGCCACGATCCGTTCAGTCATGATGGGTGATGTCATGAAATAAAAGCTCAACACTAGTATTTCAATCTCTCATAGATTCTTTTCTAGAAATATTCTGTAAGACAATTTTCAAAACCATGCACTTACCAAGTACCACATAATGAGGTAATAGTGAGTGCTGTATAAAAAAAGAGTTCAATCTTTCAATTCAAGGAGAAACAGATTATATCCACAGAAACCTGAGGGTGTATTTAACTCAGTAATATCCATAGCAAGCAGAGTTTTTCCATGTCAGCTCATTTAACTTACTTTACAAACTCACTAAACAAGGCACACAGCAATCTGCAGTCCCAAAGCCAAAATCTTCCAAGGTTAAAGTGACAAAACTGCAGAAGGTCAGGCCACTCTGCCAGTGGCGAGAGCTTTGTCTGCACCAGTCATTGTCTTATTGCTCACCCTTTCCTTGCAAGCACATTAAAATTCACCAAAATATATTTAAGTAAAGCAGGCATTTGTTGGTGTTTGGCACTGCTGTTTCTAGAACAAGGTCTTTGGGGGGGGCATAGGAAGTGAACTCTCACTCTTGCAGTCTTGGAAATGCTGTATCACCTCTATTTTATTTGAGTTTCTGATTCATTTTGACATCATCTTACATATTCCTGCCTTAAAGGTCAAACCTGCTTCTTGCCAGGGACAACTGACAAATGAGAATATCGGTGTTTGAGAAAAATGACATCCATAATAGGTTAATCTCATCTTTATCAACCCAACTTGATAGGATGCTCTTGAAAAGTGATTGGGGATATTCACCAGGAGCATTTCTGAGTCTGTGAAAAGCTCAGCTTAAGCTTCCGCCCTAACAGGCTGTAAAACTGATGGATGTCATATCTGAAAAATATTGGTGGATCCAGGCAGATGCCAAGTTTTCCCAGTCACTTAGGATTACTCTATCAATGAACTTGAGCGCATAACTAAATCTGCAAAGGTGCCCTCCAGACAGAACAGTTTTGAAAGGACCTTATTGTCAAAAGAGCTCCAGAAAAAGTACATCATGTTTTCGGAATATGTGTTTTTGGAGCTGAATAATAGAGAAAGAAATTTTAAGATACTTTGAAAAAACCCTGAACAAAGTCAGTACATTACATGTATGTCCACAGCGGCACTGCAGGTTTAGCTGGTGTGTTTGGCATATAAAACTAATGTGGATAAAAAGACTGAGAATAAGGTTGACTGGGATAAGGAACAGGAAAACTAAATGGCCCACAGCTCTTGATGGGGAACATCTCTAGGAACAATGGTTCCCTGATTCCCACAGTTCCAGAACTTGGGGTCACCAGATGAAATTATCACGTGACAGTTTGAAAAATGAGAGGTACTGAACGCAGCACCACAGGCTGCTGCTGCTGCAGGAAGCTCCCATGAATTCCAAAACCAATCCATCAGATGCTCATGGAAAGGGGGGGGGAATCAATACTCACTAAACAGAATTTTCTGCTATGACCCAGTAAGCTCGCCCCCAAAAAGGGGGCTGGAGCCTGAGAGAGACCAGGCCAGTCCTCACAATAAGGTGGTTGTAGCCTTAGACTCTCCAGGCATCTCTTAGGGGCCAGTGAAGGACTCATTTCATGTTTTTCTTTGCTTCTTGTTGGCTGCATTTTACTGCTCTGGTTTAGGATGGCAAATGACATCAGGTAAATTACAGCTTTTGTGTAGAAAAACACATTCCTTTTATACTGAGTAGGAAATAGCCCATCTGTGGGGGGAAAAAAATAATTGTGATTTACATAATACAGTGTGTCTGTCTGGGCTCCTCAATAGCCAAATGAGTTTGGGAATATGGAATCACAGAATCATTTAGGTTGGAAAAGACCCTTAAGATCCTCAGGTCCAATCATTAAATAATTAATGGGTTTTGGGTTGCCCACAAAGAAAATGGTCTTGGGAGTGCTGTGAGCATCAGGCTGTTCAAAGTTTAGGCCAGCTCAGGAGTGACATAACACATCATGCTGTAAAATAAGAAAAGTAATCTAACTTTGTAAAGGCTCCATCTAAAACTGATGTACAGAAAAAATTAACTATGCCTCTTCATAAATAATGTTAAAGAAAACAAACAGTAAATTGAAATTATTCTTTACAAATGCAGTTCAAAAAGACTTACTGTCAGAGCAGTACCCTTCTGTTGCAAAAAACAGTCAGTGTAGATGCTCTAAAAATGCTGAATGCAATTTATAGATTCATTTTTATGCTAAGATGACACTAACACGGTACCATGATTATTAATTATAGCAGTGTAAAAGCCATCTGTGACTTGGCTTCTCTATGCTGACAGAAGAGCTGTGCTGAAAGCTGCAGCAACGTCTGAGTAGTTTCATTCAGCACCATATTACTCCAGTTTTCAAGGGATGTCATGCAATATTCCAGCAGTGGGAATGTGAATACCACAGTGGGGAGTCAGTCCTCTGCTCTGCCTCATCCAGGACAGTGGGCAGGTGACATATGGGCCACAGCATTATGTTCCCTAGGAGAGAGAGTCAAATGCAAAATAAGGAAGAGCATCTCCTAAGCAATCCCACAAAGCTTAATTTCAAAGGTGTGAGCTTAGTGTGATCCAACAGCTCTTCAGCAGGTGCCCGCTAAGTATTAGAAGTGCAAATGATCCGAGTCACCCTCCTGCTAATTGGGCAGGATTGACAGTCTAAAGTGAATTCCTGTCCTTGTCTAAGTCAATTCCAATTGATTTGGAGGGGGGAATCATCCTCCAATTCCTCTTCAGTGCAGTCCATCACAATTACTCACAGGCTGCGTTTCACATTGCTCAGAGAAGAGCCAAAGATAAAACCTTGAGGAGCAGGAGGAGCAGACCTTAATAAGACTATTTAAATAACTTTAATAACCTCATCCTTTAATTTTTTTTTTTCTTGAGGAAATGCTAATTGACTTTGGTTTTACTTAACCAGAGTTAATCCAAACTACGTCTCTTCAGGCCACTTTCTGGCCTTCCATAGATGATAATGCACTTTTTTTTCTCTTTAATCTTTCTCCTTGCTGGCAAAGAAATGAAAGGAGTGAGAGATATTGTGAGTGGAGCTCAGTGAAGGTCAATTGCAAAGTTTCTCGCTCTCACCTTTGAAATAATGAGGGGGAACAGTGCCCAACAGGTAGAAGATTAAACTGATGAAGATGCCTTGTGAGGAAGGTATGAGGAATTATTATCTATAGAAACCAAGTGAGTGTTGAGGCTGTAACTTGGAGATTCACTATAGGCATTTTCCCTAAAACAGGAAGAAGCATTTTCTGATATTACTGAAGAATATTAGTATTCCTATTACTGCTGTTACCATTATAACTTTCACCCCCAGGGCTCAGGTCAGCAACAACAACAATTTCTACAAGGTTATCAGGATTGCTGAATGTTTCCTTTTCTGCCCAGTGATGCTCAACAGTCTTATTCCTGGTCAAAATAATTTTAGTGGGAACTATGAAGCATAAAAATAATTAGATCAATTTTCATAAAGACATCTTTCCCTCGTGAATGCAATGTGCAATCCCAGCAGAGCAGGGGCAGCAAATCACTGTCTGCACTTTCTCTCGGGGACCTAAATGAGCCTCAGTTTTTAGCAGGAAAGGGGTTACAATAAACTGTGTTCTCCCCTTATTGGATTCCCAGCTGTAGAAAGAATTAAGCAATGAGGTGAAATAATTGTTTAAAATTACTGAAAATGAATCTTGATCACAACCTCAAAACTGAGAATCATGATCATTATATTTGCATTCTCATGAATGTACATGAAGTTATTGTTGTGTACCAGAGGATATATTTGTGTATTAACTTTATCAAATTTAAGTGTTTGTGATATCTCAGTGAGCATGAAATGTAGTTACTTGGTTGCACCTGTTCATAATAATTGGATTCAATATTCATGAATGATTTTCCAGTAACCATGTGCATGAGTAACGATCATTAAGACAGGCTTCCAGCTCCCCAAATGTTGCACTGCAAGTGATCTGTGAGCTCGGGGAAAACAGAGGTTTATAAAATATCAGCTGACACTTGCAAATAAATGCATGCACAGGTGATTGCTTCTCTTGGCCAGGGCAAGAAATCCCTGCTTGCTTACAGGTGGGAATTCACCTTCATGTAGCAGTTAGGAATGATGGCAAACAGAAAGGGACACTCTCTAAGGCAAAAAAGATCACGATAAAACTAACAACTGTTAGGTGAGCTGAACCAGAGGCAGCCTGGAAAAGGCAGAGGATGAAATTATTGAAAGTCAAATGTGCCAAGACTGGCAAAAGTCAAAGAGCAGAAATCCAAGCAAGCAAAAGAAAACATAAACCATGAAGATAAAAAGATGATTTAATTTGCCTTGTCGTAATGAAATACATACTTTGTCTTCCAAGAGACCTTTGTTTACCCCTGAGCTTATCTGTCCTCCTCCTGGACTATTTGAAAGGTTTTTGGGCCAAACCAGAATCCTGTTGGAGCTGACAGGAGTAGCACCTTAGGTTAGGTGAGCTAATGGAGCTGGGGGAAGTGTCCCCACCCCTCCCCCTGGAGGGGTCACAGGATATAGTGATTCATTCAGCCTGTTCCTGTCACACTAAAAATCCTCACTTAAATCACAACTGTTTGTTCTTGTGAGATCAGGTTATTGCAGTGCCTGGTGAAATAGTGTCCAAACAATGTTTCTATTCTCAGATCTTCCAGGTCATTATTCCTGATAACTGTCACGGTTCAGATGAAAGTAATTACTTAAAGATGGAGATAATCTGTCTAACAAAGCCAGCAGCCAGGCTGGAACATTACTTACCTTAAAATCTGCATTGCTCTGAACACATTTCAGTTATCAACACTGCGGATGTAAAATAAAGATGAAATATTAAAGCTCATACTAAAGGTTTGCACAGAGGACCTATTCCTCAGTGCAGCATGAGTCAGCTACAGCTACACAGCCACGCAAGAGCAGACTCCTAATCAAAATCAGTCACAATTAGTCTTTCATTTGACTTCAAAAGGCTCTGAGCAGGTGCTCAGCTGGCTTACATTACGTATTGAGGGAAGTCTTCGGCCCTAAAAGTACATCCCAGCGCTGCTGGCTAATTAGAAACTGGCACATCTGAGTCACAGCAAGGCTAAAACTGAGTCTTTGGGATATTTTCCCATGGCTTTTACTAAAGATGTGACAGCCATGAGATTCTGTGGGTAACGGGAGCACAGCTTCCCCTAAGTTTTGCCTATGGACAGGGATTACAACAGGCTCCATGGCTGCAGGCTTTGCATCATTGGCACCTAGAAAGCAGGACGAAAACCAGCCTTTTTCTCCTCTCCTTCCATCTCTGCTTAGGTCAGCATCTTTCCAAGCATATCTTACAGTTCTTGCCTTGCACATGTTGAATGATTGCCTGGGCAATCTGTCTAAAGTGTTTCACCAACCTTTAAATATCCTCTGAATCCCATCTGATCTCGTATCAGATGGAACAGGGAATAGGCAATTCCCAGTGAGGTGCACAGTCAAAGATCATACAGACAGCTGGGGTTTGGCTCACCTCTGCTTTACTAGAATTTCACTTGGCTCTGATTCCACTAAAAAAAGATCAAAAGTTATCAGGAAGATCTAAATGAACACATAGGTTGATCCAAGAGCCACAAAAGGCAGGAATAAGGCACTTTAACCCCCATAGTGTGCTCTTCCCTTGTGTGCTAAGAAAGGGCAAAAAAAGCTTAAGCAGTAATTTTTGTTTTGGTGACATTTTACAACAATATGTTTTCTACAGGTGAAGACTTGAAAAAGAGCAGCTCCATGTTTAGATCTGATAAAGACCAAAGCAATTAGCAGTCAGTTCCTTAGATAAGCAATTGGCCAGGATAAGCCTGCACATTGGGGAAATTCAGGGGCTTTTACAACTTCTGGGGATGGCAAGGTGGGACCGTGCTAAGATTACTTAAAGTATCTAATGCAATGGTTATCCAACACTTATGGATGGAGGAAGCTCTGGAAATTGGAAAAATATTTAATAATCAATTGCTCTTTACAGGGGCAAAGAGATTTTTTTGGTTTTCTCTTTTCCCTGCTGTAATGTGACTTCCCCTTAACAAAAGTAGTCAGACTCCACAGAAATGAGGATCTCAGAAAGCACCCCAAACACGTGGTCTACTTTGTTGCCCCTCACTAGCTATAATTGTGGCTCACAAAAATAGGAGGACTGACAAGATAAATTTTCTTTAAGGACACAGTCATTTACTGACCATGAATTCTGAAAACTCACAAGTCTGGAGCCACAACTTACCTCTGATTTGGTATTCATCACGTTGAAAGCTACTACCCATGAGTTGTACCACCCTATTTCAGCTTCCCAAGTTATGCTATTTATTGCAGAAGGAGCAAAATGCAATTTGGTTTGCCATTATCTGTTTCATAAAAACATGTCCTATGCTAATGTCAGGAGAAGAGATGACAGCAGTCTCCAGCACAAAAGGCAGAACAGGGTAGATTTAGGGTGTCATAATGAGATTAGAGTGAGACAAAATAGAAGATAATACAAGCAGAAGACCACGTGGATCAATTCAGGGCTTTCCGTAATGGAAAGCTGAATATGCAAAGATCGGGCATCGGTTCTAATTTATCACTTTCATCTCTTTCTGCTTTTGAAATCTAGTTAAGGCATAATACTGGCCTCGAGATTTAAGGAAGAAAATGTCATCAAGCATTATTAATCTTACTTATATATAATTGCATAAAAGAAGTAAAGGAAAACAACATTGTTTATCTTTGTTTTGAAGCCTGCAGATATTGTGGCTATTTTGCATAATGCATATTGGTATCAGTTGATGGGAGTTGTTTTTAAACCTAAAATGAATATTAAATGCTTATGGCCAGTCTCTTAATACTGCTCCAGGAACACAGAGCGAGTTCTCCCCCTCACTACCAGCCCTGCCAGCTGCCCGTGTGGTTCTGCTCAACACAGCCAGTGCCGGGCTCCCCTTGGGCACTCCCATCTTCCTCCTTCTTTTTGCAAAGCCCACTGTGCCTGAGGGGAAACCCCACGACGTGGAGCCCAGGGGCAGGATGTGACTTACAGGATCAGGTAGCATTCCGTGCACTGGATGCTGCCCAGGCCCTTGACTTCTTTCCAAATATATTCTTACCTGAAAAGAGCAGGGCAGCTGGCATTGGAATGGGAACGCAGTCATCCTTGGGGAGCCCACTGGGGATGTCCTTGGGAAGTGGTTTCTTCCTGGCAGCAGCAGGTGGGAGCTACCTTATCCTGAGCTAAGGGACATGGCAAGGAATGCCTGGATCATCACCTGCTGGTGACTGCTCAGTGCTGGTGATCTTCCCTCCCTTTTGTTGGGATCAGACCGAGCCAACCCGGGGGTGTTCCCTGTGCCCCCGGTGTGCCTGGAGCGCTGATGGGCATCAGTCGGTGAGCTGGAGGCACCACAACAAACCTGGTATTTGGATAATAGGATACTTCATTATTGGGATAAATACATAATGCAGATAGGCCACGTCGCATGGCTTTGTTTTGGGGCATGGGGGTGGGAAGTGTTTAGTTACTACTTGGAATTTGTTGGTGCCTGTGGTACAGTGAGATCTAATGACCCAGCCCCACCACAGCAAACCTGCTCATTCCTGTGCAGAGGGATTTCCAAAACATACCTTACCTGTGCTTGCTCAAACTTTTTCCAGTGATCAGCTTGAGCCACCAGAGTGAAACAGCGGGAATACAGTGGAATAACATTTGCACCTGCTTATGGAGGAGCTTCTTACCTTTTAATCCTAAATGTATTTTTCTTGGTAGGCTACAGAAATTCTTAGAAAAGAATGAGATGTGCAAGAAGTACATTGCCCTGTCACCATCTGCGGGGATGTCCACGGTCAATTCCACGACCTTATGAAACTCGGACTAATAAATCAGGCATTTTTGGGGCTCAGAAATGGAGACTAAATCCGGTGGTTTTTCGGTGGAGGCGAGGGTTTGGGGGCCTCAGGGATAAAGTTCTGTGTTGCTGGCACTTGGAACCAGTCCCACTGGGCCAATCCTAAGGCTGTGAAAGTGACTTCAGTTCTGTGTTTTGGGAGTGCAAAACAAGGCTCATCCAAGCAGTTTAAGTACTTGAACAGAGGGCCCAAATCCTGTATTTTGGGGGCTCAGGAACAGAATCCAAACCCTGTGTGTGCTTGGAACACAGAGCCCTGGCCTGGCACTGTCAGGGTTTGGCCCCCCTCAGCTCATCAGGGCAGGTTCAGGGCCCAGAACGCAGGTCAAGCCTTACCTTGTTGGGTTCTGCAGCCCAGCCACAGCGTTGTGAGGCTTACCTGGCCGGTGCGTGGAGGATCCAAACAAGTCCCCATCGCTGTTTCAGGCCGTGGAGCCCCCACCGCTGTTCCTGAGATGGGCAGGCTCCCTCCAAGGTGGTCCCGGGGGCACGAGG
>NW_021940749.1:2207086-2208356 GCF_001715985.3 Manacus vitellinus
CTCTCAGCCCTACAACCGTCCCCGGAGCCCGGTTTGAGTCCCAAAACACGGGACAGGGGCCGTGCCTCCAGCCCCAAACGCGGCACTGAGGTGCAGTTTCTGAGCTCTCGATGTGGCCGGGTGAGCCCGAGTTCAGACTGTGCCAAATGCAGGACTTAGAGCTGAGAAACAGAGACTCGCTGGCCAAATGAACCTGGTTTGAGCACCAAAACAGGGGATTTGGGCTTTACTTCAAGCCCCCCAAACCGCAGAACTTTCTCTCATTTTGAGTCCAAATGTCTGAGTGACCCTGGTTTCAAGCCCTCAAAACACCTGACAGTTAATCTCCATTTTTACACTTGTGCAAATTAGCCTGGTTTTGAGCACCCAAATTCAGCATTTGGTCTTCATTTCTGAGCCCAAACACACAAGACGTGGTCTCTCCTCAGGCCCCCAAAAATGCAGGAATCGATCACTGCTTCTAAGCCCAAAATGTGGCCACCTAAGGCCGGGAGGACTTTGAGTCTTGTACAGCACGTGGGCCTTGAAACCAGGCTTATGTGACCAGTGTTAAAACTGAGAAATGGAGATGAAATCTCTGCCTTAAACCACCAAAATGCAGCACTTGGTCTCTGCCTTAAGCCCTAAAAACACAGGTCTTAGTTCTGTTTCTGAGTCCCAGAATTGGCCATATGAGTCTAGTTTCAGGAGTCCAAAATGCAGGATTTAGTCTGCTTTTAAGCTCTGAGCCTGAATTTTGAGCACCCAAAACGCAGCACTTGGTCTCTCTTTTGACCAAGTGAGTCTGGTTCTGAGCCCCCAAACACAACAGCGGGTCTCTGCTTGTGAGCCCAGAATCGCAGGACTCTGTGTGAGTTCCAAGCCCCCCAAACGCAGCGCTGGGTCTCTCTCTGTAAGCCCCCAAAATGACCCGGTGTGGTGGTGGAACCTCAGCCGGCAGCTCCGCACCGGCAGCCGCTCGCTCATCCCCAACCCATGCGGTGGGATTGGGAAAGGAATGGGAGATAAAACACAGCCCGCGGGGTGAGATCAGAACAGTTTAATAATGGACACCAAGACAAAGATGACAGTGTAATATCAATGGCAACACACAATACTGACGGCAGTAACAATGACACCGATCGCTGCCCCAGCCCCGCGTTCCGGAGCCCCCGCCCCGCCCCTCGCCCCGCCCCGGCAGAGCCGCGGGATCGCAGAGCCCCGAGCCCCAAACGCAGAGAGGCCCATCCCGCACAGCAGTCATGTCCCCGGCATCAGTCACAAGGGACAC